>NW_027226076.1:0-22000 GCF_038994185.2 Dermacentor albipictus | reverse complement strand
TTGTGCCTGTAATCTTTTAAGGTCGCTAATATTTTGTCTCATACAGTTGGATTCTCACGGAGAACGTAAGCTATTATCGACTAAAGAAATAAATGTGCACAGTCCTGAAAAAAATGCAGTTTGAAATACACTGCGCGACAATGGTCACTAGACCAATATTTCTCACACTGGGCCATTTTTGAACTCTCGATGTCGCCTGCCCAACAGGTGCTGTGAAAAAACGAAACCATACATTCCTCCTGCCCACGACTGGCTTTATACTTTGCGACCGGCTCACTCCGCTGCCTCCTATGGCAGTGCATGTCCGCGGAAATATCACGTGACTCCTCGGGAGGGACGGCGCGCTGCAACAGGTGGCGCCACAACTTACCCTCATCTGAGTGTTTCCCATCGAGGCGCACCGCAGCTGCGCATAATCGCTGGCGACCTTCCAGGTTGGGTAAACGACCCGGGCGTTTTACCACACAGCATAGGGACAATAAAGCTTTGAGTGGGGCTAGTTGGTTTGGCATCGTTCTGCTTGCTGGACTATACTGTTTATACGAAGGACAAAGAAGAGACAGACACACATGTGCACAAACTTTCAACTGTTTATTATTCGTTAGCGTACTTCAAATATATACACGAAAGGTGACTGTAAATAATGAGAAAACAAGAAGAAAGATGAAAAATGAGCCAATCTACACACATCTGATTTAACACACATACATAAATCTATTTCAGCAGCTCACAACTTGTTACACATATCGTGCCCACATAAGCGCAAGTCGCTTGTGGGCGGGTCACGGCAGACATCAGGTGCTAGCTCGCTGCTAGCAAAAGAAGTACGACGTATATGTTATGAAGCGGTCTGCGCTGGACGCATGAAAGAAGACGAAGGAAGGTGCTAGGGGAGAAGTGAGAAGGAAGAAGTTGGAATAAAATGGCGGACGACACCCGTCTCACTTAGATGATGTCATTTCTGTTGCCGTTCTAGTTAGGAACGCTACATTTTGGCGCAGCCGACAGTTTTCGAAGACCAGCGATGCGGGTGACGTTTTTCGTCGACCAGGCGTCATCAGAGTCTGTTGTGTTCACCCGATACCAAGTGCACGGTGAGCCAGCGACGGACCTTCCTCTTGAAGTTAGTTCTACCGCGCTGATCAACGTGGTACTGCAACAAGCTGCAATCAGCCGCCAAGCCCTCGTGCAAACAGGATCGGTGACAGTGCATCTACAACTGCAGACACTGAGCGAACTCGTTCTGGAACCCATACGACGTGGCACCCTCAAAGAGGAAACGCCTGCCGGGAAGGTGAGCCTAGACTTGAGTGTTATGGAACTGCAAAGGAACATTATACAACAGATCGAAATAATGAGAACTTTCGTCCAAGCGCTTAGTCGAGAGCAGTCAGCACGAAGTATTGTTGAACAAGATGTTTTTGAAGGAAAATCGCAAAATGCACACTACTGGCTGTGTTTTTTCGAGTACGCCTGTGACAAAAATCTGTGGCACTCCGACGACACAAAGATTTTGCATATGCGCCGCTATTTGGGCGGTATAGCCAGAAAATGGTATGACGTGCAACTCATGGATTATGGAACAACATGTTGGGAACTGTGGAAAAGCAACTTTTTAGGGGCTTTCGAAGGCAACGCAGTAGAAAGATGGGATGCGGCACTGCGGTTCAGTTATACAGGTGGCTCTCTGCTTGAGTACTGTCTTGAGAAGCGTCGCCTGTTGTATTCTGCAGAACCGAAGCTGTCGTCTTCTGCTGTTGTAGCTTTGATAACGCAAGGGTTGTGTATCGAGATCCGTTGTCATGTCCAGCTCAAAGGTCCAAGAACGTTTGATGACCTTCTGAACTTTCTACAGACCTCAGTGCCAAGAATTACATCGAGAAGACAGCCAGATGGTAGAACAGAGCAACTTGATTCCAATCTAGAGTCGTTGCCGTCAACTGAATGTGAACACAGCTTCATAAACAAATCTCTGGGAAGCGTAAATCATGACTGTGAGGATGGTGAAGAACCAATTACCGCAGTTCACGGCAACCTACTTCCACATAATCTGTCTACCGTGCATCACAAGCCCCAGAAAAAGAGCTTCAGTGAGACAGTATATTTGGTGTCGTCAAGCTTATTGTACGCCCCCATTAAGGTAGATGGCATTGAAGTGAAGGCTCTCGTTGACAGTGGAGCTTCGGTATCTATTATCAACAAGACTCGAGTGGATGCCAGTCGTCTGCACGCTGGTAGAACATTGCGTGTCCAAGCCTACGATGGGTCAGTGACCATGCATAGCGAATGGGTAACCCTGGCTATTGAATTTCAAGAAAATGCTATTACCAGTGACGTATTGGCCATTCCCAATGTCACCTACGATTTTCTTTTGTCCCGTCCAGACATGAAAAAACTTAAGATGAACCTCTATTGGGATGACAAGGTAATGGCCGAAGACACGATAAGAACAGAAGACCCTGGTGAAGAACCTAGTGTATCAAGGCTAATTTTTCACCACGAAGACATCAAGACTAAGTACCCAGAGCTTATATGCATAGGAAGCTACCCTCCAGCAATGAAATCCCATGTCGTTCCTTTCGAGCTCGCAGATAAAACAGTGGTTCGTAGAACCCCCTATAATATGTCCAGAGATAAAAAGGTGTGGCTGAAAAAGGAGTTGCAAGAAATGTTAGACGCAGGTATCATCCGGCCTTCTGTATCCCCATTTGCTTCTCCTATCACTATTGCACCTAAAGAAGACGGGACATTCCGCCTCTGCACAGACTACCGGGCTCTCAATCGTCAAACTGAATTGATACCTTATCCAATGCCGAGAATCGACGACATCATTGACGAAACCGGTGGTTGCCATTGGTTTTCACGAATAGATCTCTGCAAGGGCTTTTAGCAGATTCCACTAAGTGAAGAAACGAAGAAGTACACCGCGTTCATAACCCCATTTGACTTGTTTGAGTACAACCGCCTACCATTTGGTTGAAAAAACTCCCCTGCGTGGTTTCAGAAGATTATGACGGACATTCTGAAACCTTACCTGGGCACATTTTGCAATGTGTACATCGACGACATCATCATCTACTCAAAGACAAAGGACGAACACCGTAGTCATCTTTCAAAAGTTCTTCATGCCCTCAGTCTTGCCCAACTCAAAGTCAACTTCAAGAAAAGTGCGTTCTTTCAAGATACCGTAGTATTTCTTGGCAGGGTGTTTGATGGACAGACTAAAAGCACCAAGCAAGAATCGGTAGAGAGAATCTCCAAGCTGGTAAAGCCTTATGATGTGCACTCCCTGCGCGTTTTTCTTGGCCTTGCAGGACACTTCCGGGCGTTTATCAAAGACTACGCACTGAGAACAAGGTGCCTCACACGTTTAACTCAGAAAGACGTGCCTTTTCATTGGGACGAGGAGTGCGAAGCTGTCTATCGTGAG
Organism: Dermacentor albipictus; assembly: GCF_038994185.2. Taxonomy (NCBI): domain Eukaryota; kingdom Metazoa; phylum Arthropoda; class Arachnida; order Ixodida; family Ixodidae; genus Dermacentor; species Dermacentor albipictus. The sequence continues at coordinate 18,570 of NW_027226076.1, read as the reverse complement.
CTTGTAAAACTAATATCGTCGGACCCCATCTTGCGAATACCGGATTTTTCCTTGCCTTTCGTGCTGAACACGGACGCATCACATTATGCTACCGGTGCAGTTCTATACCAGAAGCCATTCAAACAAGCTGATCAAACCAAACACTACGTCGTGGGGTACTACAGCTATACCCTGGAACCCGCCGAAATCAATTACTGTACCACAGAAAAGGAAGCTCTGGCCGTCTTAAAAGCTGTGCAGTACTTTCGTACTTACCTGGAAGGTGCCAAATTCATACTTTTCACGGACCATCAAGCATTGACTCAACTTCTGAGCATGGCCCAGCCAAGAGGCCGCATTGCTAGATGGGTGAACAATCTGCAACAATTTGATTTCGTAATTTCGCACCGTCCTGGCCCACTCCTCACTGACGCTGACGCACTATCAAGATTACTTGTACAGGAATCAAGCAATAATCCAGATACAATCAATCATATTAAGCTATGGGAACGTACAGAAGAGCTCCAGTTTATCAATGGAAGGTATCACGTACCACCAACTATGATTCCAATGATTCTTCATCTATACCACGACACCCCTGAATCGGGTGGACATGATGGCTTCTGGCGCACTTATAAGAAATTGCTCATGAGATTCACATGGCCGGGCATGAAAAACGACATCAGCCATTACATCCGCACATGCCACCTCTGCCAGGTGAACAAAGTTAAATTCAAGCAATCGACAGACGTTATGACAAACCCTGAATATTCAAGCATCCCGTTCGAAGTAATTCATTTGGACTTCGCGGAGCTCAAAAAGAAGGGGGAAGGAGTCAACGAACGCAAGCTTTCTTGCTCTCCATAGATGAGTGCACACGGACGATTGCGGCTAAAGCTGGCAAAGAAGACGCAAACAGCGTAATAGACCTCCTCAAAGCTGAGTGTTTTAAACACACAAAGACGCTCGTCTGCGACAACGGGCCGGCTTTTCGGAGTGCCAAATTATCAAAGTGGGCCCAGGAGCACGGCATCATGATAAAGTATTCTTCTCCATACCACCCGGCAGCAAACGGCCTAGCGGAACGTGCCATACGAGACATCAAACAGTATCTGAAGATGTATCCAGACTTTGCCGGTGGCTGGAAGTGCTGTCTCGAGGCCGCTGTGAAGCATCACAACAGATCATACACCACGAGTTTAGGCTGCAGCCCTCATTTTGTAACTTCAGGTACAGCGCCCATACTTCCTGCAGATCGTGAGCTAGGTCTCCTAGAGAACCTCGAACTTGCGGAAGTAAGGAAAACTGTCAAAGAACAGGAGATCTACAAGCGCCGCATGAAGCGAAACTTTGATAAAAGGCACAGTAGCGAGATACCGGACATACAGCCTGGAGACTATGTCCTTGTAAGGAAAGGAGCTGTGCCCTCAAATTCAAAATATTGCGGACCATTTCAAGTTATTAAGACTGCATGCCAGCATGGAATATTGAAGAATGTCTGGTACGCCGGAGCCTCGGGCCAAACGGAGTGCGCCGCTATTGGAAACGTATTCAAGTATTACCCCAGGAGGTGTAATTAAAAGAAATCCGGAAGAGTGAAGCGGTCTGCGCTGGACGCATGAAAGAAGACGAAGGAAGGTGCTAGGGGAGAAGTGAGAAGGAAGAAGTTGGAATAAAATGGCGGACGACACCCGTCTCACTTAGATGATGTCATTTCTGTTGCCGTTCTAGTTAGGAACGCTACATGTTACATATCGCAACAGCTTGAAGAGAACACTGAACAGGAATATTTTACTGCGTTAGTAGCATGAGAAAAAAACTAACTTGAAAAATAACATATCCCTCTATTTCTTTGGGAAAAGGTAAAGAAATACATATATAAAAAAGATCACAATCTTTTTGTTTACAAGACAATAATGCAAATAATGATAGGAACTGTTTAAAAAAAACAAGCACACAACACCTGTCAAGTATTTTGAGGATGAAGTAACCATGCTTTAATTTGTTGTTTGGCTTCTTTTTGGGAATGCTGCTAAATTACTTATTTCGGCAACTGGTTAAAATAAAAAGGAACGTAAGATTCTCGACACTTTTTACCATAGTTCGTATATATATGCGGTAACTGATAAAGGCATGTTTTTGTTAGCATTTTAGGTTTACTCTGTATTATTTTGTGGCGATTCTAGAAAAAATTACGCAGAAGTATCACTTGTACAAACAGATCCGAAAAGGACTCAACACCTGCAATATTACTTCTTACGTCATTGTCTGAACAATCATAAGCGGTACCATACAGTATGCTCGCAGCTATCCTATGGAATAGCTTATCCACTCAATTTACTTTCGTTTGTGAGCAGGAACCAAAAACTAAAATACCATATCTGAGCACAGACTGGCCTAGAGCCCTAAAAACTAACCTTCGCAACTTAACAGGCGTGTTAAATTTAAGCATGTATAACTGAGCTGCTACCGTTCGTAAACGCTTCATTATGTAGTCAATGTGGACATCCCACAACATATGGTCGTCAAAATGAGGACCAAGGCACTTAACAGAAGAGGACAGCGCTAGAGACAGGCAAGAGCATTTTAAACATTGAAAACCATGTAATTGAATGGACAGGTCAAGGCTAACAGTTTTATAAGGATTTCTGAAACATATCGTGGTGGTTTTCTTTGTTTAAATATATTTGATTAGCATTCAATCAATCAAATGTGCTGCTTCTTCTTGAAGTAGTTTTACGGCTTCAGAATGCGATTCGTGTGATATAAGTAGTGCAGTGTCATCAGCGTATTGAAATATTGCAGCATTCAGTTGTATGTTGGCAATGTCATCTACATAAATGTTAAATAAAAGACGTCCCAGGACCGATCCTTGAGGTACACCATATCTAACTGATGTAAAATCACTATATGTATTTTTTATAGAAACTACATGCATACGGTTTGAAAAATAATTGGAAAAGAATTCCGAATAAGGACCTCGGAAACCAATACTTTCTAGTTTGTACATCATAATGTTGTGTTCTATGATTTCAAAAGCTTTTGTCAGATCTAAGAAAAGGCCAAGCACAATATTATTTTGATCAATATTTTTACATATATAATCATTACATTTTCAAGCAGACCGACTGTACTTAACCTACGTCTAAAACCGTATTGGGAGGGACTTATCAAATTTATCGCAAAAGGATACCATGGAAGTGTAAATAAATTTCTCCATTACATGCGCTAACATGTTCATTATTGCAATAGGTCTATAGTTATTTTTATCTGATTTACTACCTTTCTTGAAAATTGGTGTAATTACTGAGGTCTTTAAACCCTGCGGGATTACACCTGTTTCGAAACATTTGTTTAAGATAAACAAGAGTACGTTTTGCAGATGATAGAAATTGCACTTTATATCTCACACTCTTATTCGGTCATAACCTTCCGGTTTGTTGAGTGGAATTGCGTTAATCAAGTTCCACAGGTCACTTGCATTAATGGATGGTAGAATAGCAGAGTTTGAAATCATCTGACCTAGGTAATTTAAAGTCTGAGTTTTAGGAGACTGCTGTTTTCGTTTTGTTAGTGATAGTTCAAAGGCATCTTTAAAGGAGTTCACAATGTCCAATGACTCTGCAGGCGAAAATGTTTTCAGCAAGCCATCATCTAGACTTTTACGTTCAGGTTTTCCTGCAAAGTCATGCTGCAAACCCCATGTCTTTCTTATGTTACTGCGACACTGAAACTTTTTCAGCGTAGTATTCCCGTTTACCTATTCGTAACTGAGCAGTAAGCTTGTTACGTGCGGTTCGATATTCTTTTTGCAGATCTATATTTGTCGGGTAACTTTTACAAAGCCTCCATAATCTATCTTTTTGGTGAGATAGTTCTACAATGGATGCAGTTATCCATTTTTTCCTCGGATTCCTGCGTTTCAATTTCACTTTTTTCGTGACCAGTAAAAAGAACGTACTGAACTGATTTGCCAATTGATTATACATGGTCACATGGTTGGATGTGTCTAATGTCGTCCAGTCAAAGTTTCTGACCAGCTTATCTACCTATCTGTCGTCTATGAAGTACTTCACGTGATTTACGTCATCTTCAGGAGCGATACTATCTGTAACACACTAGGCCGTCAAATAATGATCTGCCACTTTTTTATGTATAACTACCGCCTCGGTTCCAAAGTGTGGGCATCTCGACGCTATATGATCAATGCATGATCTCGTGTGGCGAGATGCTACAAGTTCTTCACGGGTGAAATTGTGCATAAGATGTACCAAACCATGGGCTGAATGAAAGCAGATCTACATAGTCAGCGACTCCCTGTCTTCTTGGTTTGGTGATATCAATGTTTATATCTCCCGCTATAATTATGTTATGACGAGCATGTTTAGTGAGGAATGTAGATAATTCAGATAAAAAATACTTTCCCATCAGAATTAGGTGGTCTGTATACTGCTAATACCAGGAAAGTAGCTTTAGGCTTGCATAATGTAAAGGGAACGACTTCCACTGCGGTAAAGTCAGCAGAAAGTACTTCCATTATCCATTCGTTCCTAACAAAAACATAGACACCACCGCCCTTGCTCAGGTCACGGCACTTTGAATGTGATTGAAAACCTTTGAGAACAAACGCTGCAGATTCGGACTACGTTATATTTATCTCTGTTAATATGAGGATGTCTAAGTATTGCAATACATCGCTCAGGTACACATTTAATGAATCCCAGTGCTTTTTATTGCTTCTGATATTAGGGTGCACAAGCTCCAGAAATGGCACAGTGCAGCCATCATTAGAGCGTAACCTTCTTTGTACCCGTTCCACGAATGTATTCAGCGCTGTGTGCATGACTAATTCAGCCTAAATAGATCAGCTTCACTGATAATTTTATTTGTGCCAGATCCTTCAGTTTTTCTCATGAAAACCATTCCATTCTTAGTCCACACAAACTTGAATGCCTTAGCCTTTGCAACTTGCTTTGCCTGCCAGAGCAGTCTCCTTGTTTCAGCCGTCAAGTTCTCATTGATGAAAATGTTTTCCTTTACCAAGATTCTACGTTTGCTATACCATGTGTCTCTTTGTATTCTTGAAGTAAATTTAACGATTATGGGCGGTATCCTTCCTTCCCTAGCTGGCAGCCTATGAGCTGCATCAATACAATCAGCAGTCAGTGATGCTATATCGAGTTTTTCTGCTAGTGATTTCAAAACAATGTTAAGGCCTTCATTGCCACCAGGTTTCACACCATGAATTTCGATATTATTCCTTCTAGAATAATATCTTCAAATTTGTGACCGCTGTATGCAGCTGCGTGATTTCTTTGTCCTTCAGCACAAGACATGTGTCTATTTCATCAGAGTGTTTCATGAGAGCAACAACCTGTCTGCTCTGAGAAGCAATATTTGTGGTTATTTCATCATATTTTTTTGGACAGCATTCCCATCTAGCTTTCAACTTTTTAAATTAGCTTACTCTGCGTTTCACCTAATCCCAGCACTGAGTCATTCTTAGAAGACTGTAACTGCATGGCCTTATCAAGTCTGTCTACTCTCAAGTGGAACTAATCTAGCCTGCTTTGAACGCAGCTTATGGCTGCCAAAACCTCTCGCACAGTGGGCTGTGGCTCTTCAGAATTGATCATTGCACCAGATGTTTTTTTCATGGTGCACTCAGAACACACCCAGCTGACTTTTACATTCTTTTTTGCAACGCCTGAGCACTTCCCAGTGTGATATAAGCTGCTACATTCACAACAGCACACGCTTAGCGCATCCCGTGGCACCGGTTCGCGACAAGCAGTACAGTTTGCAATTTCGGATGCAAGGGACATGACAAAATACACAGCACAACGCAAAAAGCCCAGTCACAGCCAGACGGGGTGGAGTCAAAGCAAGAAAAAGTGGTTATCGCTAAAATTATAGCTTACCTACAAAACAGAAGGCATGTTAGCTTGGAGCCCACACTCCGTCAGACTGCGACAGGATGGCTGTCCGCTGCCGCTTTTGTATGCGGTCCAGTCCCTGATAGCGTCCCTAGTGTCGCTGCCGGGCAGACAATGGCCAGCGGAACGGTGACACATGCGCAGTTTGGACAGCCACACTAGTCGGCGTACGGTGTCGACCAGGGCAGCAGGAAAATCTTCTTTGCCGTTGATCAGCCGAGCCGGGGATGTGATTGCTACAAAACAGAAGGCATGTTAGCTTGCAAGCCCACACCCCGTCAGACTGTGACAGGATGGCTGTCCGCTGCCGCTTTTGTATGCGGTCCAGTCCCTGACAGCGTCCCTCGTGTCGCTGCCGGGCAGACGATGGCCAGCGGAACGTTGACGCATGCGCAGCTTGGACAGCCACACTAGTCGGCGTATGGTGTCGACCTGGGCAGAAGGAAAATCTTCTTTGCCGTTGATCAGCCAGGGATGTGATTGCTACAAAACAGAAGGCATGTTAGCTTGCAAGCCCACACCCCATCAGACTGTGACAGGATGGCTGTCCGCTGCCGCTTTTGTATGCGGTCCAGTCCCTGACAGCGTTCCTCGTGTCGCTGCCGGGCAGACGATGGCCAGCGGAACGTTGATACATGCGCAGCTTGGACAGCCACACTAGTCGGCGTATGGTGTCGACCTGGGCAGCAGGAAAATCTTCTTTGCCGTTGATCAGCCAGGGATGTGATTGCTACAAAACAGAAGGCATGTTAGCTTGCAAGCCCACACCCCGTCAGACTGTGACAGGATGGCTGTCCGCTGCCGCTTTTGTATGCGGTCCAGTCCCTGACAGCGTTCCTCGTGTCGCTGCCGGGCAGACGATGGCCAGCGGAACGTTGATACATGCGCAGCTTGGACAGCCACACTAGTCGGCGTATGGTGTCGACCTGGGCAGCAGGAAAATCTTCTTTGCCGTTGATCAGTCGGGGATGCGATTGCTACAAAACAGAAGGCATGTTAGCTTGCAAGCCCACACCCCGTCAGACTGTGACAGGATGGCTGTCCGCTGCCGCTTTTGTATGCGGTCCAGTCCCTGACAGCGTTCCTCGTGTCGCTGCCGGGCAGACGATGGCCAGCGGAACGTTGATACATGCGCAGCTTGGACAGCCACACTAGTCGGCGTATGGTGTCGACCTGGGCAGCAGGAAAATCTTCTTTGCCGTTGATCAGCCAGGGATGTGATTGCTACAAAACAGAAGGCATGTTAGCTTGCAAGCCCACACCCCATCAGACTGTGACAGGATGGCTGTCCGCTGCCGCTTTTGTATGCGGTCCAGTCCCTGACAGCGTTCCTCGTGTCGCTGCCGGGCAGACGATGGCCAGCGGAACGTTGACGCATGCGCAGCTTGGACAGCCACACTAGTCGGCGTATGGTGTCGACCTGGGCAGAAGGAAAATCTTCTTTGCCGTTGATCAGCCAGGGATGTGATTGCTACAAAACAGAAGGCATGTTAGCTTGCAAGCCCACACCCCATCAGACTGTGACAGGATGGCTGTCCGCTGCCGCTTTTGTATGCGGTCCAGTCCCTGACAGCGTTCCTCGTGTCGCTGCCGGGCAGACGATGGCCAGCGGAACGTTGATACATGCGCAGCTTGGACAGCCACACTAGTCGGCGTATGGTGTCGACCTGGGCAGCAGGAAAATCTTCTTTGCCGTTGATCAGCCAGGGATGTGATTGCTACAAAACAGAAGGCATGTTAGCTTGCAAGCCCACACCCCGTCAGACTGTGACAGGATGGCTGTCCGCTGCCGCTTTTGTATGCGGTCCAGTCCCTGACAGCGTTCCTCGTGTCGCTGCCGGGCAGACGATGGCCAGCGGAACGTTGATACATGCGCAGCTTGGACAGCCACACTAGTCGGCGTATGGTGTCGACCTGGGCAGCAGGAAAATCTTCTTTGCCGTTGATCAGTCGGGGATGCGATTGCTACAAAACAGAAGGCATGTTAGCTTGCGAGCCCATACCTCATTAGACTGCCAAGTATGACAAGTATGGCTTGATCTAACATCCGTCTATGAATTTACAAGCTGCTTCTCCCAGCACCGCAGAAGGTGTGCTAACGTGGTCTCTAGAGTCATTTTTGAGCATGAAATACGATCTCAAAATTTCACTTCGGGTTTCTTTGAAGACAGGCTTGCAACCACATTGTGCACAATGCGATGCCAAATTAGCCTAGCCATCAAAAAATCATGTGACCACAGCATCAACAATAGTATGCAGCAGCAGGTCTCGAAGCTTGAGAGTGGTTATCCTGTAACACCTACAATGTCCATCGCCGAAAAAGATTCGAGAGGCTTAAATAACAAAAAGAAAGTAGCTACAAAGGGCGGCGAGGATAAGAAGGTAACTGTAATATCTTATATGCATAAACTATTGCTCAATCTAAAAGAATGTAAATTATCTGGACCTGACGAAATTCCTAATGCATTTTTAAAGAGGTATGCAGAATGGATGGCCAAATACCTCTTAGTTATCTTTCAAAAATAACTGTCGTTGGGGGCCCTGCCTGACTATTGGAAATTAAGTAAAATAATCCCAATACCAAAAGGCGGAGATCTCAAATGTGTTTCCAACTACAGACCTATTGCACTAACGTCAACACCATGTAAGATTCTTGAACACGTTGTCTCCAAACACATCATAGAATTTCTGACGAGCGAAAATTTTTTCAGTGAGTCTCGGCATGGTTTTCGTAGCGGCCTCTCGACAGTGACCCAACTTGTGGAAACAGTGCATTTCATCTGTGAAGTGCTAGATCGAAGAGGCCAAGTAGATATCATTTATCTAGACTTTAGAAAGGCATTCGATACGGTTAGTCACACGAAATTATTATTGAAGTTAAGAGTCGTGTTAGGTAACTGCAAAGTTGTCCAATGGATCGAAGCTTTTCTAAAGAATCACCGACAGTTCGTTAGTGTTAAAGAAAGCCAGTCTACAATATGTGAGGTCGTCTCAGGAGTGCCGCAGGGCTCTGTGCTGGGACCCCTGCTATTCCTAATATATTGTTACGAATGATGTTTATTTACAGGGTGAAACGGTGAAACGAGGTCCGAGAGGGAAGCTACAGGCCAGGCCCAGCCAACGCAGAGTACCGCGAGGTCACGCGCGCACACTCTACTTCGTCTTTCTCTGCCTCAGCCGCAGCCGCGCAGTGCTGCGACATTTTCCCCGGGGGCAGACGAAGCTCGCTGAGCGAGTTAAAGGGACCTGTAATGGCACTGCTTGAGTCTGGCCACGTGAACAACTTGCGTCGCCCGTGAACGCCGATTACTTGCCGTCACTTTGGCGACGACATAGTTCACATCGCTCAAGCGGTTGAGTATAACGAATGGTCCGGTGTAAGTGGCGAGAAACTTGCAGTACAATCCCTTTTTGCGAACAGGTGTCCACAACCAAACATAATCACCGGGAGTAAAACCGACGGGGATATGCCGCGCATCATAGCGAATCTTGCTGTTGCCTTGTGAGGACAACGTCCTAAGATGCGCCAGTCGACGTGCTTCCTCAGCACGACACAGAGTTTGGGCGATGGAAGGATCTTCTTGGCACGATAAAGGTAGAATAGTGTCCCGAAAGCTCTGGGGTGCGCGGGCGCACAGCAAAAAGAACGGCGCATATCCAGTAACTTCGTGCTTGGCACTATTGTATGCGTACGTTACAAAAGGTAAGACGGCGTCCCAATTCTTGTGGTCAGCAGCGACATACATTGATAACATGTTGGTAAGGGTTCGATTCGTCCGCTCCGTGAGGCCATTGGTTTGCGGATGGTAAGGAGTGGCATGACGATATGCAGAACCACAAAGCCGCAAAAGTTCTTCAACGACGTCGGCGGTGAATTGCCGTCCACGGTCACTGATGACAACACGGGGAGCGCCGTGACGGAGTATGACGTGATGCAACAAAAATGAAGAGACATCTGCTGCAGTGGCAGATGGAAGTGCCGCCGTTTCCGTGTAGCGAGTAAGATAATCTACGCATACTATAATCCAGCGGTAGCCAGCTGACATCTTTGGGAGTGGGCCAAGCAAGTTGATGCCCACTTTTTCAAAGGGTAACGTCGGTGGCTTAAGTGGTTGTAAATAGCCTGCTGGGGCCGTCGTCATTTGCTTGTGGCACTGGCAAACAGTACAGCTGGCGACATACTGTTTCGTTGTTTTCCAGAGCTTGGGCCAGAAAAATCTCTGTCGAAGTCGGTGTAGTGTGCGTGTAAAGCCAAGGTGCCCGGACGCGATATCGTCATGCATACAACGAAGGACAGCAGGGCGCAGGTTTTCGGGCACAACTAGAAGCAATGGGGGACCATCAGCCGAGTAATTTTTTTTGTACAGCAAACCATTACGAAAAGTAAACGGTGTTGTTCCTGCTGACTCACGTGCAGCTGCCCGTAGGGATTTCAAGGTAGGGTCGCAACGTTGCTCGCTCTCGAAGGTACGCAGGTCTGGGAAGTCGGAAGAGATGGAAACTAGGTAGTCATCGAAGTCATCATCCTCAGCTTTAGTGTGCGGCGAAGGGAGACGGGATTGGCAATCAGCCACCGTGTGACAGCGTCCGCTCTTGCAGTTAACGGAAAAGCTGTACTCTTGAAGGCGCAAAGCCCAGCGGGCCAACCGGCCAGACGGGTCACGCAGCCCAACCAGCCAACAGAGTGAATGATGGTCAGTCACTATCGTGAATGCGCGGCCATGTAGATAGGGACGGAACTTCTGAATGGCGAAGACGACTGCTAGGCACTCGAGTTCAGTAACGGTGTAGTTTGTCTCCGCTTTTGTAAGTGTCTGACTAGCGTAGGCAATGACATGCTCACGGTCATCGCAGAGTTGAACAAGAACAGCGCCAACACCCACACCACTGGCGTCAGTGTGCAGCTCAGTTGACGCCTCCGGATCAAAATCCCGCAGTATCGGTCCAGAAGTCAACAAAAATTTCAGCTGTTGAAACGCCGACTCGCAGTCAGCAGTCCACAAGTATGGGGTGTCATTGTGAAGGAGAGACGTGAGGGGAGAGGCAAGCTGTGCGAAATTCTTGATAAAGCGTCGGAAATATGAACAAAGGCCCAAAAAGCTTCGCAGATCTTTCACCGTTTGTGGCTGTTGGAAGTCGCGAACCGCTGCTATCTTTTCAGGGTCTGGTCGTATGCCGTCTTTGTCGACCAGAAAGCCTAGTACGAGGGCTTGATGCTCACCGAAATGACATTTCTTCGAGTTTAAAATAAGGCCAGCTTGCTGGATACAGTCAAGAACGATTGACAGGCGCTGATTGTGCTCGTGAAATGTCCGGCCGTAGACAATGACGTCGTCTAAATAGCACATGCAAATTTCCCATTTGAGTCCACGGTGCACGGTATCCATAAATCGCTCGAATGTCGCTGGAGCGTTGCATAAGCCAAAGGGCATAACATTGAATTCAAAGAGACCGTCAGGTGTCACGAAGGCTGTCTTCTCCTTGTCTGAGGGGTGCATGGGAATTTGCCAATATCCTGACCGCAAATCAACAGAAGAGAAATACGACGCGGAGTGGAGGCAGTCGACAGCGTCATCTATTCGTGGTAGGGGGTACACGTCTTTCTTTGTGACGGTGTTTAGGCGGCGATAGTCCACACAGAATCTCCATGAGTTGTCTTTTTTCTTGACTAGGATCACAGGAGCAGCCCAAGGGCTAGATGATTCCTGGATCACTCCTTTCTGTAACATTTCTTCAACCTGCTCGGCGATGACTTTTCTTTCTGAAGGTGAAACGCGGTAGGGCTTCTGACGAATTGGCGTTGCTTGCCCTGTATGGATGCGGTGTTGCATACGAGACGCCGGTGGTGTATGGGACGGTCGTTGGCCTTGAGCAAAATCAAACACTGTGGCGTAGCGAGCGAGCACAGCTTCCAGCAGACACTGCTCACTAGAAGACAGCGACTTGTCAATCATGCGCTTAAATTCAGCAGAATTATCATAGTTGGAGTCGGGGTTGGATTTTTTTTCGGCAGTTGACATTTCGACCGTTCTGACGCTGACAATGGCTTGTTCATCAAAACTTGCCAGTTTAAGTCCTAGCAGCAATGTTATAGATTGGGTTGAAACGTTCACTGTCCACAAACGAGTACAACCATCAGTGGTGACCACGAGGGAGCGAGGGACTATCACATTTTTCTTGAGCGCATTGTTATAATCTGGCTCGGCTAAACCACAACAAGAACCTGTACGAGGGCGAGTAGTGGTGACAGGTACAAACATTGCAGTCTTAGGGGGCAAACACACATCTTGTGACACGGTGAGAACGTCGGCGGCATCATTGGTGCTATCTGTCATTGAAGGTCGCGCGTCGCGGCGAAGAAAAATCGCGCCACTTCCACAATCCAAAGTTGCCCCCCACTCACGCAAAAAAACAATTCCTAAAATAATGTCATGCGTTGTACATGCAAGCACTGTAAATTCACTTCTAAATGTCTGCTCCCCTATCGTAACTGAAACAGAACAGACCCCAAGTGGGTGTAACATTTCCCCGCCAACTCCACGAAAGGTAGCATTCCGATCCCAAGAAAACAACTTTTTGTCCAAGACGATTTTTGAAGGACAGGCTCATAACAGAAACTGCCGCCCCAGTGTCAACTAAAGCAAAAGCACTCACATCGTCAACTAAAACGCACACTTTGTTTTTAAACTATTTTACACAAGGGGGTCTTGATGAAGATGAACATATTGCGGCCTCACCCCCATCGGTCGCACCAGCTAGTTTCCCAGCGGCGGCGGTGATAACGAGCGACGACGTGGTGATGGAGAGCGTCGTTGTCGTGTCGGTGGTGGTGTCAGGCTGCGATCGGAAACGGGGGAGTCACTGCGGTTTGCGCGGCCCTACTGCAGCCGCTGCAAGGAAGTGGGATATGGCCAGGGCTCATCAGCGGGCACGCGGGACGTGTAGGAATTAAACCGTGGAGCACGCTGCTGGCGGCAGTGGCAATACCTAGCAATGTGGCCAGCCACACCGCAGCTGTAGCAAGTGCGGGAGTCGCGGCTTGTCGCGGGTGACACCGGTGACATGGGTGTCATGGGTAGAAACGCACTCTCAGGCTGGTTGTAGGAGGGAATAGCCCGCGGAACAGATCGTTGTGGTGCATCTTCTCGGCGTCCCAGACTTGTCGGTTGCGGTGGCAAATTGCTGCTCTCCGTACGATCAGCATAGGTCCTGCGAGGTTCTCGGAAACTCTGAGGTGCCCAGGTGGACGGTGGCACACGGGAACGATGATCAAATGCACACTGATGGCACACATGAGCGTCGTCAACAACTTTAAGGCGTTCAAGCTCTTCTTTAACCACTTGCCGAATCACTGAGGAGATGTCGTCGTGGGTTGGGACGGAGACACTTGCAATAGTAGTAACATTGTCCAATCGTCCAAACTTTGGCCCAATCCTTCCCATTTTCAGCGCTTCAAACGCCCGGCAGTGTTTCTTTAGATCAGACGGAGTATTAAGATCGTCCTTCGTTATAAGAAAATTATAAACATCTTCAGCGATTCCTTTAAGCAGATGTCCTACTTTGTCTTCGTCTGTCATGGTAGCGCTGACGATTCCGCATAATTTCAGAACAGCCTCTATGTACGTTGTACACGTTTCGCCAGGTAATTGAGCTCGTCGGGAAAGCGTCTGCTCAGCCTTCTTTTTCTTAGAGATTGGGTCCCCGAAGCACTTGGTGAATTCTTCTACAAAGTTATCCCAGCTTGTTAGAACGGTCTCGTGGTTTTCAAACCAGAGGAGCGCGGTTCCAGCGAGAAAAAAAACCACGTTATCGAGCTGCTTCGTAGTGTTCCAGTGGTTGTGGCGACTCACTCTGTTGTAGTGTTTAAGCCAGTCGTCGACGTCTTCGTTGGCCTTCCCCGTAAAGGTGGGTGGCTCTCGCAGCGGTGTCCAGCAGCCAGCCTGACCTGCGTGATTGCTGTCTCGTCCGCCACAGATGGGGTCGTCATTGCCTTCTCCGGAATCGGCCATGTCCACTGCTTGTGGTCGTAAACCGGCCAAGCGCCTACTCCGTCGGACAGTTGGTAGAGCTGGGTCGTCCAGGATCGTCCAAGATTTACCCCGCACGTCCACCAAAGATGTTACGAATGATGTTTATTTACAGGGTGAAACGGTGAAACGAGGTCCGAGAGGGAAGCTACAGGCCAGGCCCAGCCGACGCAGAGTACCGCGAGGTCACGCGCGCACACTCTACTTCGTCTTTCTCTGCCTCAGCCGCAGCCGCGCAGTGCTGCGACAATATATCAATGACCTGATAGCAGACCCATTGATTCAAGTCAAATTATTTGCAGATGATTGCATTATTTTCACTGAAGTAACCTCCGCAGCTGACCAATTTAAACTTAATTCTTACTTAGATCAAATACATGAATGGTGCAGAAAATGGCAAATGGCACTCAACTTGGATAAAACTGTATGTATGACAATATCGCACAAACACGCCCCTTTACAGTTCAACTACTCCCTATCGGGTACCCCACTAACTCAAGTGACCGAATACAAGTACTTGGGTGTAACTTTGAGTGCAAATATGAGTTGGACGACCCACATTGACAATACAGTAGGCAAGGCAAATCAAAGATTACGATTTATTCGACGGACTTTCAAACAAGCATCCGCAGAATCCAAGCTTATTGTATACAAAATGCTAGTGCGTCCTATAATGGAATATGCATGTGAAGTCTGGGATCCTTACGACCAAAACAACACACTAAAATTAGAAGGTGTGCCTTGCGCTTCATTTTTTCCAAATATCGAAGACGAGACTCGGTGTCACCGCTTTATGAAAAGGCAAACCTTCGTTTGCTTAAAATGCGAAGGAAACACAAAAGGCTAAGCCTTTTTTACAGCATAATGAATCATATGGTGCTGGTAAACAAGGAACACTACGTAACCGAGACGTCGCGGGTAGTAAGGAATAAACATTCAAAGCACGTGAAAGAAGGTAGATTTTCTAAGTATTGTTTTAAATATTCTTTCTTTTTGCAAACTGCGAGAGAATGGAATAAACTGCCGGAGAGAGTGGTAAGCGCGAGAGACTGCGAGCAGTTTCGGTCCCAACTTCAAGAATACTCTTCCTAGTTTGCTGGTGATTTCAGTTTTCGTTACCCTATAGTGCTGTACTAAGTACCACAAGCTGCTGCACTAAGGGTCACGAATTGTTCTTAATATTGTTTTGTGTATACCTGATCGTATGCACTGCTGTGTGTTTAGAGTTTGTTGTTGTACAGTATGTAATACGTTATTGTACTCATTCCTATCTTGACCCTGTAAAGGGCTGATAGTATGTTCAAATAAATAAATAAAAAAATAAAATTTCACATGGCCTCAAAAAGATTGGCGAAAGGCACGGCGCCACAGTGGTTTTATGCGAAGCATACTAGCCGCACAACCACGCTCTTCCTTGCTGCGCCACGCGCGGCCGCGTAGCTACCATATGACGTCATACAGCTGCAAAAGCGGAGGCTCAACTCGTGCGCTCGCTTGCGGCCGCGTAGCTACATAGCCGGGTCTCAGCTCGTGCGCTTGCCTGCATGAGGTCTAGCCGAACCAAATATAGCCAAGCAACAGCAGTTCACGAGGCTAAACAGTGGTTCAACAACTAAAATAAAGGCTAGTATGCTTCGCATCCTGGGCTTAACCTTAGCTAAGCCACAGCCATTTTTTTTTCAGCTCCTTTAAAGATGAAAAGCTTATGTAAAAAAGTAAATATTGAAACAATATCTGACAAAATCAAATGCGAAATAGAGCACGCAATAGAAAAAAAGTTCTTGGATTGTGTAGACAACCTTGTGTACAAGATACCTTTCACGTGTGGAAAATAATACAGAGCCCAGACAGGCAGATGTATTAATATTAGGTTAAGAGAACACAAGCATGCAACAAAAAGGCTACAGTCACCACGACATTTGGCGACGCATTGCGCACAATGCAGCTGCGAGCCAATCTTCAAAGAAACCAAGGCGTTGGCAAGATGCATACCTAAAAAAATACGTGAAATTTCGAAAGCATATTTCATGCTCAAAAATGACTCAGGAGACCACATTAGCACACCTTCTGTGACGCTGGGAGAAGCAGCTTTTAAATTCATAGATGGATGTTAGATCAAGCCATACTTGTCATTGTTAAATCAGATGTGCATTGATTGGTTTCTTTTTCGTCTTTCATCTCATTTTCTTTTCATTTACAGTCACCCTTCGTGTACATATTTGACGTGCGCTAGCGAATAATAAACAGTTGAAAGTTTGCGAACATTTGTGGTAGTCTCTTTTTTGTCCTTGGTATAAACAGTATAGCACGGCAAGCAGAACGAAGCATAAGGACGCTGTGTGTGTCTATTTAAAACATGTTACGCTGTTAGCGGCAATAATTTTTTTTTTCACAGCAATTTTTCCATGTGGCAGTACTGGTGGGAGCGGCCGTGGTGGCACTTCCTTTCCTTTTTTTTTTTCGTCTCTACCCGCACAGCTGCGAAACGTACCTGGCAGCATCGTAGGGTGAAGCGCCATTTTTAGAGTAAGAAGCTCCACTATTTTTAAGTAAAAATCGCGGTTTGCGCGCTTCCTCGTTTGCTATATTTAGAAGCGTTCACCCGATGGGTAAATCACTTCAAGCGAAGTATTCTTGAAGAAAAATGATTTTTTAAAACTACAACACAAGAAACGTTTTCACTAAAGAACGCCACCCTACTTCCGCCGCTACTACGACAGGCTGCAACCGGCGGCGTGGTGTGGGGGTAAGTTGTGGCGCCATGGAGAGTAATTAATTAAATTATAGGGTTTCACGTGCCAAAACCACTTTCTTATTGTGAGTCACGCCGTAATGGATGACTCCGGAAATTTCGGCCACCTGGGGTTCTTTAACGTGCAGCTAAATCTAGGTACCCGGTGTTTTCGCATTTCGCCCCCATCGAAATGCGGCCGCCATGGCCGTCCTCAGCAGCCCAACACCACAGCCACTGAGCAACCACGGCGGGTGCCATGAAGAGTAGCGGTATTCGAGAGAACTAAAACGTACTAAACAAGTAGTAACAAATACGGCACTACGGAGGAGTGCTCCTGCCTTCAGCGGTCACAACTGCGCACACAACTCGGCGTGAATGTCCCCGCCAAAAGCATGCAAGAACACATTGGTCACCTTAATTAAGACTTGATCCAGCAGTTCTTTGCCAGCGAAGATCATACGAATCTCTTCGACAGGCAACGAAAGTCGTTCAGCGAGCCTCTCCTTCAAGTTTTTCACGGTCGCGTCCCGCGCAAGGTTCAGCGGGATCACAAGGTCTGCTGAGAAGCGCACGTTGACCGTGATCTCGTTCATTTGGATTGTAGACAGTGGCTTCCAAAGGAAATACAAGAAGGCTAGCCGACGCCACAGGAACAACGCGAAGGCGTCGAGGAAAGCACGGAGCGCGAAGACTGCCATCCAGAAACATCCAGAAGCACCCATGCGGTTTCACCATAGATTATAAAGAAAACCAATTTAGAGAAGGGAAACTGTACCTTCCGCCTATATCTTCCGCCGTGGTTCGAAAATAAGCAGCGGCAGCGCATGGAACTTACTTAGGTGGACGCCAGATGACGCTGCTTAATCCAAAAGCTGAAGTGCACATTTTTTTTTTAAAGCAAAATCTAATATGGCCGTTTTTTGCCGGTAGTCGCGTACATAGAGTTTCTCACTATAACACCTAGAGGGCAATCTGGTGCCACCGTCTATGGGAGTATCTTAAGAGACCACCGTGCCGTTATGGGAATGACGGTATATATCCTGGCTAGTGTGCCGTCCGCGGCCTCTCGGGTG
This sequence comes from Dermacentor albipictus, assembly GCF_038994185.2. Taxonomy (NCBI): domain Eukaryota; kingdom Metazoa; phylum Arthropoda; class Arachnida; order Ixodida; family Ixodidae; genus Dermacentor; species Dermacentor albipictus. Next base: position 821 of record NW_027226076.1, on the reverse strand, counting down.
GCACCAAATGCAATGAATGCCGGCGGCTGCCACTAGGGGCGCTGCAGTGCAGGTGGGTGAAGAAAAAAAGAGCATGAAAGAGACCCAAGGGGGAAAGGAGCTAGTGCTTACAAATTTAAACTGGAAGAAAGCGGAAGAGAAAATTCCTAAGCGCACAGCCACAGGGCTAGACGAGGTTCCCGTTAGGCTGATAAATGAACTGGGACCAAAAAGTAAGGAAGCTCTCGTGAAAGCAGTTGAAAAAACTTTAAAAGATAGACGAATACCAGACAGTTGGCGACAAAGTAGAATGAATTTAATTTATAAAGGTAAGGGGGAGAAAGACAGAATTCACTCGTATAGACCGTTGACCATTACATCGGTAATATACAGGCTAGCAATGCAGGCAATCAAATTAAAGCTTCAAGCATGGGCAGAAAATAATGACATTTTGGGAGAGCTTCAGAATGGCTTTAGACTATAGGTAGGCGTTTGGATGATGACTTGTTTGTTCTTACTCAGTGTATTGAAATATCAAAAGCAGAAAGCAGACCGTTGTATGTGGCCTTTTTGGACATTACAGGAGCATACGACAACGTAGACCGCAGCATTTTGTGGGATATATTCTGGAAGGGGAAGGCTTAGGTAACGATTGTATACAGCTTTTGAGAGAGATTTACCTAGAAAATACTGTTTGCGTTGAATGGGAAGGGATGAGGAGCGCGGAGAAAGTTCATATCAACAAGGGACTGAGGCAGGGGTGCCCTTTATCCCCGCTGCTGTTTATGATGTACATGGTGAGGATGGAGAGGGCGCTAGAAGGCAGTAATATCGGGTTTAAT
>NW_027226075.1:0-22196 GCF_038994185.2 Dermacentor albipictus | reverse complement strand
TCTTTTGTTTTTTTCACGCTTTATGTCTTCTCTTGTTTCGACGCGCTTTTAAAAGCGGGTCCTGAGGTGTGCCTTCATGGCTGCTAGAATGCCCTCTCGGCGGCCGCCCGCACGTAGGCAGCAGTGCTCCGGACTGAAATTCAGAGCCGCGCCATGCCAGTGCCGCATCGCTGTAGCAGTGGCTGGCGAGCGGAAATGGGTTAGCACGTTCACGAAGCAGCAGTGCGTAAGGGATATTTTACACTGTTATTACAAATGTATGTGTGAGTGGCTTTAAAAGGGGGAAAAGGAAGAGATAAGTACAGCGCTGTTACTGCCTCTCGTGCGAGGGCACCTTCACGGCGCTGTACGGGTGAGGGGAAAGGGATAAGAAAGGGTAGTGAAGAAAACAGAGTATAAAAGTGAATTATTACAAATGTAAGCTCTCCGCACACTTACATAGCTAGCGGTTTCGCGCGCGCCCTGCGTATAGCTGCCTTCGTACGGGGCGACGGGAGAGGGAGGAGGTCGGAGCGCCGTCAACAATGCCCTCTCTCTCTTCCGTCCCCTAGAATGCTGAATTGGGCTCGCGCGCGCGTCTTACGCTGGTTTCGGTGACGTTATCTGCGAGGCTACGTAAGCTATCGCGACGAAATTTGACGGTCGTGTAGGCACCAGTGAGCGGTGCCGGCGTGCGAAATTTGAAACGCCTGAGGCGAAGAGAGCATGAACGCGCCCTGTTTTGCGACTAGTGATCAAGGGAACGATGTTGGCGTGGCTGAGTTTGAAGTTGTGCGCACGGTGTGCTTTGCGGCAATGACCAGAGTGCACTTGCAAGCGTATCCGAGCTACCGGTGAACAGAACGAGTAATCATAATTACGAGAACACAATAAACTTGTTCCTGGGGCGCGACACGAGCAGTGAGTGCGTGCAGCATAGGACAATAACGTTGTTGACACGTTCATTTATTTATTTATTTTTTTTCTCTTGGCGCGTCGAGCAAAAGAAGAAGTGAGGCGGGTTGAACATCAGCAGTCAGAGGTGCCAAAGAGAAACAACATGAGAAAAAAAAAAAAAAAAAGTAAGCTCCGCGATTGTGTTACGAAGCCACTTGTCTCGAACTCAGTGCGTGGCCTAAGAAGGGCTCAGTGCAGCCACCCGCGACTCACTCGCGAAGAGAGGCCGCGCTGCCCGTGAGCCAATCGGCGCGCGTTTCGCCTCCTCGCCCTCTTTTTTGCGGCGCGGCTTCCTCGCTCGGTCGCGGCGCAGGGACTCGGCATTCGCTCTCCTGACTCGCTTCGAAGCAGCAGCAACAGCCGAGATGTCTGGACGTGGCAAGGGCGGCAAGGGGCTCGGCAAGGGTGGCGCGAAGCGTCATCGTAAGGTGTTGCGTGACAACATCCAAGGCATCACCAAGCCTGCCATCCGTCGCCTCGCTCGCCGTGGTGGTGTCAAGCGTATCTCTGGCCTGATCTACGAGGAGACACGCGGTGTGCTCAAGGTGTTCCTCGAGAACGTGATCCGGGACGCCGTCACCTACACTGAGCACGCCAAGCGCAAGACCGTGACCGCCATGGACGTGGTGTATGCCCTCAAGCGTCAGGGCCGCACCCTCTACGGTTTCGGAGGCTAAGCAGCACGCGTGCGCGCCGTCGTCTGCAAGCAGCGCATCAGCTCCTCTGAAGAACCCAACAGCCCTCTTCAGGGCTACCCACCTGGTGCTTCGGCAGTGACGCGCAGGATTTGCGATCTCCTGCTCCGTTAGCCCTCTTTTGCATGCCATTATCTCGCATTCGGCCGCACGAGACGCGCGGTGAACTTGGGTCAGGTGAGCGAGCGCAACCGCATGTATTTGCAAGGCGTGGTAGCATTGCTTTTCGCCCTCGCAAGGCGAGCTTTGCTCGATTGCATTTGCGCTCGCCACTGTGTGCTGTGTTGCTCCCATTTCAGTCGCCGTCAGTCTGTCCGAGTTGCGACGTGGCGGTCGTTCGTGCAGCTCAGTTGTCGCCTTTGGTTGGACCCTGGTAGAGGCAACCAGAGTGGAATGATGATTAAAAGCAAGAGGTAATCATAAGCTCGTCGATGCGCATTTTGTCGCTTTGAAGTGGCTCGCTTCCTCTACTCCCTTGGAGAAGAGTACGAGCCGCGCGGCAGCGGGCGCATTTCAGTTAGGTAAGTTTTATATTTGACAAAGATAGCTCATGTGGGTACGCAACAAAGCAAAGCACGAGGAAAATATTGCCGGGCACGGGCCAGTGTGTAACAGCTGAAAGCGAGTTTTCTACAGGCAGCGTTTATTTGTTCTTTCCAGTGCAAGCGTTAAATGATTGAGCCTACTGTGTCTTAGCTCAATTCGCATGGCTTCGTTGGTTTGCGTGTGTGCGTCGGAGAAAGAATAACGAGCCAGTCCTCTTGCCCTACGAGCTGAGCGCCCGTCGTGTCCCTCGTCTAGCCTGCGGTTGTTGCAAGCCACCACCGTGCGATTCACAATTGTGTAACTCTTTTGAGCGACGCAAATGAATGCTAAGGTGAGATTAGCTAGTTAACTTTCGCTAGAACCGAGCTCACTGCGTTGTATTCAAACGGACGAGGGTGCGCGCGGTGGACACCGAGGCGCGTGCTGTTTTCATTGATGCTGTTGTTTGTGATACTTGTGTACAGGGTCACAGTGGGATTTCTTATTAGCGCGCTATAGGTGATAAGCAGTTGGTTCGATGCCTACGTGGCTCTTCTTGCAAGCCAATGCACTCCTTAGTTGACCAGAACAAGCGGAAAATAAAATAGAGGAGCAGAGCGGCGAAGTGTGCTTACTGAGACAGAAATATGCTTGCACAGTGCAGACTCACTTTCTCTCGTTATTTCTATACGACTGGCTCTTTCGTCATGCGTGCGTGTAGGTGATGCTGGGCGACCCTTGTTCGCGCCATATACTTAGATCGGTCAGGAAGCGGGCGCTGGACATGCGCTGTATTTAAAGAAAACAAAACTTTTTCGAGCGACGTATCCGTGCATGCCACACGCCGCGCGAGCTGGGGAAAAAGAGAGAGAGGGATGGGCGATTTGAGCGGTGCATCACGTATTTGTCGAACTCTTCGCCGCCAGAGGGAGCCGCCTGTCCTACATACGAACATTTGTCCTTGTGGCAGCTTATGTCCGGCGTATTACGCGCTGTAAGGCGGTTGCGTAATGGCATGGACGCGCCAAAGTGCACAAGACTACCTCTTGCCGCTGCATCCCTGGAATTTCGTGTATGTGCAAGCTGCTGTACAGAAAGATTCCGAATTCGAACCGGCTCCCTCACTCGTGGCACATGTATTGGCACGCGAAGGTAAGAGAAACTGACACACGCCGGCCGTCGTCATTGCACGGATTTCGCATTCGTGTTGCGCTTAATGAAAGCCAAGCTCGCGCCTATTATTTTACATTTGTCCCACGAAGCCGCCGGGAAATAGCAACGTGAGGTGATGGCCAAACAAGTCAACAAATGGGGAAGGAACAGTCAGAGAAAATGTACGGGCCCCTTGCTTTGAAGAAGCGTGGCACCATTGGTTTATTTCTTTTCGCTTGTCTATGTTTGGATTACTACTGCGAAGTCACTGGCATGTGCGTGCAAAGGGCATAGCCGAGGACCAAGCAAGGCGTACACAGTGATGTGTACGCCTCTCATGACAACAACGGGTTGTCATGAGAGAACTACTGCAGCCATGTAAACAAGGTTCTTGTTGCATGTGAGAAAGAAATGTCTGGTGGTGCTGTGACGTTCCTTTTTTCTTTTTTTTTTTCCTTCCATAATGCTCGAGTACTGGCAGGTTAAGAGGTACAAAGTTTCATATCTCAACAATACAAAGCGGTACCGCGATCGTGTGAGCTGCACACAACTACTCACGGAAGTTTTGTCTAAAAATTTTTATCCCACCGAAAACGCCTGTAACGTCTACGAAGGTATTGTAAAAGCCATACTCACACATGACTGGTATATCTCATCGAGGCGTGTAAATTGTGTTCCCTTTATACATATCGCCTTGTGCAATTAACAGAATTTCCAAATCCAGTTCCATCGCTGTGTGACGGAGCCTTCAAGCGCACAGTGGAACTGTTTTTTCTCTCTTCCATTTCACAGTTTTCCACACTCACTGGGAAAATAAAAAAAAAAGAATATTAAGAAAGAGGCAGAGCTCGGCATCAGTTGAAAATTGCACTGTTGCAGGCGCGGCCTTTGAACATCTTCGTTTACACGCAATTAGGCGCACCAAATTCGGTGCATTAGTTGGCGAGGAAATACATTTCTCCCGGCGGCTGCCGAGCTGGAGCTTCGCTATAAGATGACAACAACGCCGTCGATCCTGTGGCGAAGTTGCGTGCGTGAATGAAATCGAAAAAGCTAGCTGACGAAATGTAGGCACTGTATAGAGCAAAGTGTTGCGTTTCATGAGTGTTTGTCAAAACATGGGTGTCCCTTGCAAGTGCGAAAACTGTGTGCCGAATGCGTGGCACGGGGAAGCCGCGCTTGGGATCGCGCCTGCGAAGCGTTGGTTGATGCTACCTTGACATATTGTTTAAGGACCCTTCATACACACGGAAGTACCGCTTGCCTGTCCATAGTTTTGAGGCCCCAATTAGTTGCCCATGTCTCCTAACGCGCGTTCAACACCTGTCAATATTGTATTCCAAATTCGCTCTTAGAGCGGAAGTACATCGTTTTCCCTGCAACTCTCAAGTGGTGCTGGTAGTCCGTACGTGAGTTTGTCGTTAATCTTGCGAGGCGCATGCGTTCTTCTATGCGTGGACGGCAAAGTGCGGTACTGGCATGTCTGCACATGCGAGACGGTTTGCCTCCGAGTGCGGCCAAAACACGACGTTGTTGCCCCTCGAGAAGGCACCGTGGCGCGCACTTGTAGTTCGTGAAACGAGCATCAGCATGATCAAATCAAGGCAGTGGACAAGCAGTAATGTACCCTAAACCTGCCACCCATCTCCGTCGCGCGGAGATCGCGATAACAGCTCCGATGGCGTTGGGCGTGGAGCGCTAACCACTGTCGAGATCAGTGGTGTGGTCTCACACTCGGCACTGGCAATTCGCGACGCGCGGCGGTATAAGCGAGATTGTGGTGTTGGCTGAAACGGAAGAGAACAGCGCGGCATGCTGTCGTGTTTAAACTCAATTAAACCGCCTGCGAATGTGCTTTCCTTAGCCGCGAACAGGGCGGCCGCGCGAAAACGTGCCTCCTCCAGCATCCTGGCGAACGGCGGCGGCGTGCGCACCGCCCGAGACGGCTGCGCTGGCGCTGGCCAATCGGCGGGTGACTTGGAGAGGAGAAGAGTAGTGCGGCGAAGCACGACGCGCGCGGCGCAGGGGTCATTTTCACTCCGGCAGTCGACGACTTCGGACGCTCGCTCCGTTCGCCATGGCCAGGACCAAGCAAACCGCCCGTAAGAGCACCGGTGGGAAGGCTCCGCGTAAGCAGCTTGCTACCAAGGCTGCTCGCAAGAGTGCACCTGCCACAGGAGGGGTTAAGAAACCGCATCGCTACAGGCCTGGGACCGTGGCCCTTCGTGAAATTCGCCGCTACCAGAAGTCGACCGAACTTCTCATCCGCAAGCTGCCGTTCCAGCGCTTGGTGAGGGAAATCGCTCAGGATTTCAAGACCGACCTCCGATTCCAGAGTTCGGCTGTGATGGCCCTTCAGGAGGCCAGCGAGGCCTACCTGGTCGGTCTCTTCGAGGACACCAACCTGTGCGCCATCCACGCCAAGCGCGTTACCATCATGCCGAAGGACATCCAGCTGGCCCGGCGCATCCGTGGCGAGCGCGCCTAAGTTCGGCCGCTGTCTGCGCCGCAGCCTCGGTCGGTCAGGCAAGCAACACAAAACGGTCCTTCTCAGGACCACCTACATGTTTGCTTCGGCCACGGGAGCACGCGAGACCACGTACTCCAACCGTACCCTCTCGGTCTGTCTGTTCTGTTGTTGTTTTTTTATTATTAATATTTGTGCGTGTGTGTCTGTGGTGGGCTGCCGGTGCGAGGTGTTGCCTCGTTTGGTATGCATATGGTAAGTATTGCGCGCGCTCGAGCACGAACAAGAAGAGAGAGGAAAATAAAAAAAAGAAACAAAATGCGCGTTCGTTGCGAAACGGTTCGCGCATTCATGCGAAGAAGCCGCGCCCCAAAACGAAATTAACGCGGCCGATGTTGCGTGCAAGCTTTCGTGTATTGGAATGCCATGCGTGCGTTTGTTCACGTTCCTCATGCATACCTGCCTGGCTCATAAGTAAGTGCATGCTGGTTGCGGATATGGCCCATTTGTTGTTTGTTTTTAAGGGCCCATATCACAGTCCACTACGCGAATTGCAGTGAGGCTCGTGCCTGTGCGCCCCCGGACACCCTGAAGCTCGCTTTCTATCTACATTCGTGCACTGACATGCCAGCTAGCTAGCAGCAGCAGCAGCGTCAGTTCAAGAGTGGGCACGGTTGCGATAATTCAAACAGAGGGAAACGGGCGCAGAGAACGGGATTGCCAAGCAAAACCCTGCCGTCACACGCATTTCGGTGGTCCTGACAAGGACCGTTGGGTTGTGCGACGAGCGCGACTGTAGTCCGGCGGCTGGGAGCTCGCTTACGCCTTCTTCTCGGTCTTCTTTGGGAGAAGCACAGCTTGGATGTTGGGCAAGACGCCGCCCTGCGCGATCGTCACGCCGGAGAGCAGCTTGTTCAGCTCCTCGTCGTTGCGGATGGCGAGCTGCAGGTGGCGGGGGATGATCCTGGTCTTCTTGTTGTCACGAGCCGCGTTGCCAGCGAGCTCGAGCACTTCGGCAGCCAGGTACTCGAGGACGGCCGCGAGGTAGACGGGAGCGCCCGCTCCGACGCGCTCGGCGTAGTTTCCCTTGCGCAGGAGACGGTGGATACGGCCCACGGGGAACTGGAGACCCGCGCGGCTGGAACGCGTCTTGCTCTTGCCCTTCGCCTTGCCGCCTTTGCCGCGTCCGGACATGCTGGTGCTGTTGCTGAGACTGAGGACGAAACAACGACTTGCACAGTCGCGATCGGTGAGCGATTTGAGCCGTGCTCGTAGCGCCTTCGCCGCTCTCGCCGCCGCCGGTCCCAAAGGAAAGCGCGAGCGAGCACGAGGGAGAGGGAGAGAAGCCGCGCGGACCAATGGCGAGCGCGGCAATGCGAGGTCCCGTCAACACCACCCTCCCGCCATAAAAGCGCGGCGCACGCGACCGGTCGCGCGTATTCCGATCTCGTTTGTTCGGCTACTGACACTGCCGCGATGCCTCCCCAGCCCAGCGGTAAGGCCGTGAAGAAGGCCGGCAAGGCGCAGAAGAACGTGCGCGCCACCGACAAGAAGAAGAAGAAGCGCCGCAGGAAGGAGAGCTTCTCCATCTATATCTACAAGGTGCTGAAGCAGGTGCACCCGGACACTGGAGTCTCCAGCAAGGCCATGTCTATCATGAACAGCTTCGTGAACGACATCTTCGAGCGTATCGCCGCGGAGTCGTCCCGTCTGGCTCACTACAACAAGCGCTCGACCATCACGAGCCGGGAGATCCAGACGGCCGTGCGTCTGCTGTTGCCCGGTGAGCTGGCCAAACACGCCGTGTCCGAGGGCACCAAAGCCGTCACCAAGTACACCAGCTCCAAGTAGGCGACCGAGCGCTCGTCCGCGCAGCCAACACCCAACGGCTCTTCTCAGAGCCACCCAAGGTGTCTGCATTGGCATTGGGATGTAGCGAGAATCTCGACAATTCCGTCCGTTCCCTCTGTTTGACGCTTCCTCGTTTGCAAACGCCAGGCGCGCGCTGTTTGCGTTCTCGTTGTGACAGCGCGTGCGCTGAAAGATTTGTAGCAGAAACGCACAGAACGCCATGCGCTCAGCACAACAACACACACACAAAAAGGGACTCTCACGCGCCGATAGGGCCATTTTACTCCGCATTGGCTGCTTCAACACAGCGCAGCGGATGTCTCGCCATTCAGTTCCGTTTGCCAGAACTGCACTGCTGGCGTTGATGAAACTCTCGCACACGTACTTCTCGACTGCGCCGCATATATCTCAGCTCGTGAAATCCTAATCGACGCCCAGGACTCCCCATAGCCCGTCCCGAGGACTTTCTGTTTCCTAGGGGTCTTGCGGGTTTACTCAAAAGAGCCTTCCCAGCTCTCATTGATTTCTTTGAGTCGTCGAACCTTACCACGCGGCCATCGGCGCCGTTTCACGCTTCTTTTCTTCACGGCCTTACGCTCGTCCTCTCCCGTATTTGTTTCTCTTCACTCCTTTATTCGCCTTACCCTCCCCCGTGCAGTACTGTTGAGGTGACCTCCTAAGCGAGAGACTGTTGCGGTACTGCACTCTTCTCTTCTTTTACCAGTTCAACGTCACTTACTACTACTTCTTGTTTACAAACACGCGGCGCGCGCTGTCGGACAGCGCGTGTGCTACAACTTTTGTAGCAGAGCCGCACAGGAAGCCATGGGCTCAGCACAACAACACGCACAAAGCAAGTATGGGATGGGGCGCGTGAGGCGACTCTGCGCGAGCGGCCACGTTCGCCTGCACTAATTACCACGGCGCGTGTTTCACACACCTAGGACGATGAGGCGGTCGTTGCTGCACATTTACTTAATTCTGGTGTAGCGTAACTTTTAAAAGCAGGCAGCCCTCATCCCTCTTTTGTTTTTTTCACGCTTTATGTCTTCTCTTGTTTCGACGCGCTTTTAAAAGCGGGTCCTGAGGTGTGCCTTCATGGCTGCTAGAATGCCCTCTCGGCGGCCGCCCGCACGTAGGCAGCAGTGCTCCGGACTGAAATTCAGAGCCGCGCCATGCCAGTGCCGCATCGCTGTAGCAGTGGCTGGCGAGCGGAAATGGGTTAGCACGTTCACGAAGCAGCAGTGCGTAAGGGATATTTTACACTGTTATTACAAATGTATGTGTGAGTGGCTTTAAAAGGGGGAAAAGGAAGAGATAAGTACAGCGCTGTTACTGCCTCTCGTGCGAGGGCACCTTCACGGCGCTGTACGGGTGAGGGGAAAGGGATAAGAAAGGGTAGTGAAGAAAACAGAGTATAAAAGTGAATTATTACAAATGTAAGCTCTCCGCACACTTACATAGCTAGCGGTTTCGCGCGCGCCCTGCGTATAGCTGCCTTCGTACGGGGCGACGGAGAGAGGGAGGAGGTCGGAGCGCCGTCAACAATGCCCTCTCTCTCTTCCGTCCCCTAGAATGCTGAATTGGGCTCGCGCGCGCGTCTTACGCTGGTTTCGGTGACGTTATCTGCGAGGCTACGTAAGCTATCGCGACGAAATTTGACGGTCGTGTAGGCACCAGTGAGCGGTGCCGGCGTGCGAAATTTGAAACGCCTGAGGCGAAGAGAGCATGAACGCGCCCTGTTTTGCGACTAGTGATCAAGGGAACGATGTTGGCGTGGCTGAGTTTGAAGTTGTGCGCACGGTGTGCTTTGCGGCAATGACCAGAGTGCACTTGCAAGCGTATCCGAGCTACCGGTGAACAGAACGAGTAATCATAATTACGAGAACACAATAAACTTGTTCCTGGGGCGCGACACGAGCAGTGAGTGCGTGCAGCATAGGACAATAACGTTGTTGACACGTTCATTTATTTATTTATTTTTTTTCTCTTGGCGCGTCGAGCAAAAGAAGAAGTGAGGCGGGTTGAACATCAGCAGTCAGAGGTGCCAAAGAGAAACAACATGAGAAAAAAAAAAAAAAAAAGTAAGCTCCGCGATTGTGTTACGAAGCCACTTGTCTCGAACTCAGTGCGTGGCCTAAGAAGGGCTCAGTGCAGCCACCCGCGACTCACTCGCGAAGAGAGGCCGCGCTGCCCGTGAGCCAATCGGCGCGCGTTTCGCCTCCTCGCCCTCTTTTTTGCGGCGCGGCTTCCTCGCTCGGTCGCGGCGCAGGGACTCGGCATTCGCTCTCCTGACTCGCTTCGAAGCAGCAGCAACAGCCGAGATGTCTGGACGTGGCAAGGGCGGCAAGGGGCTCGGCAAGGGTGGCGCGAAGCGTCATCGTAAGGTGTTGCGTGACAACATCCAAGGCATCACCAAGCCTGCCATCCGTCGCCTCGCTCGCCGTGGTGGTGTCAAGCGTATCTCTGGCCTGATCTACGAGGAGACACGCGGTGTGCTCAAGGTGTTCCTCGAGAACGTGATCCGGGACGCCGTCACCTACACTGAGCACGCCAAGCGCAAGACCGTGACCGCCATGGACGTGGTGTATGCCCTCAAGCGTCAGGGCCGCACCCTCTACGGTTTCGGAGGCTAAGCAGCACGCGTGCGCGCCGTCGTCTGCAAGCAGCGCATCAGCTCCTCTGAAGAACCCAACAGCCCTCTTCAGGGCTACCCACCTGGTGCTTCGGCAGTGACGCGCAGGATTTGCGATCTCCTGCTCCGTTAGCCCTCTTTTGCATGCCATTATCTCGCATTCGGCCGCACGAGACGCGCGGTGAACTTGGGTCAGGTGAGCGAGCGCAACCGCATGTATTTGCAAGGCGTGGTAGCATTGCTTTTCGCCCTCGCAAGGCGAGCTTTGCTCGATTGCATTTGCGCTCGCCACTGTGTGCTGTGTTGCTCCCATTTCAGTCGCCGTCAGTCTGTCCGAGTTGCGACGTGGCGGTCGTTCGTGCAGCTCAGTTGTCGCCTTTGGTTGGACCCTGGTAGAGGCAACCAGAGTGGAATGATGATTAAAAGCAAGAGGTAATCATAAGCTCGTCGATGCGCATTTTGTCGCTTTGAAGTGGCTCGCTTCCTCTACTCCCTTGGAGAAGAGTACGAGCCGCGCGGCAGCGGGCGCATTTCAGTTAGGTAAGTTTTATATTTGACAAAGATAGCTCATGTGGGTACGCAACAAAGCAAAGCACGAGGAAAATATTGCCGGGCACGGGCCAGTGTGTAACAGCTGAAAGCGAGTTTTCTACAGGCAGCGTTTATTTGTTCTTTCCAGTGCAAGCGTTAAATGATTGAGCCTACTGTGTCTTAGCTCAATTCGCATGGCTTCGTTGGTTTGCGTGTGTGCGTCGGAGAAAGAATAACGAGCCAGTCCTCTTGCCCTACGAGCTGAGCGCCCGTCGTGTCCCTCGTCTAGCCTGCGGTTGTTGCAAGCCACCACCGTGCGATTCACAATTGTGTAACTCTTTTGAGCGACGCAAATGAATGCTAAGGTGAGATTAGCTAGTTAACTTTCGCTAGAACCGAGCTCACTGCGTTGTATTCAAACGGACGAGGGTGCGCGCGGTGGACACCGAGGCGCGTGCTGTTTTCATTGATGCTGTTGTTTGTGATACTTGTGTACAGGGTCACAGTGGGATTTCTTATTAGCGCGCTATAGGTGATAAGCAGTTGGTTCGATGCCTACGTGGCTCTTCTTGCAAGCCAATGCACTCCTTAGTTGACCAGAACAAGCGGAAAATAAAATAGAGGAGCAGAGCGGCGAAGTGTGCTTACTGAGACAGAAATATGCTTGCACAGTGCAGACTCACTTTCTCTCGTTATTTCTATACGACTGGCTCTTTCGTCATGCGTGCGTGTAGGTGATGCTGGGCGACCCTTGTTCGCGCCATATACTTAGATCGGTCAGGAAGCGGGCGCTGGACATGCGCTGTATTTAAAGAAAACAAAACTTTTTCGAGCGACGTATCCGTGCATGCCACACGCCGCGCGAGCTGGGGAAAAAGAGAGAGAGGGATGGGCGATTTGAGCGGTGCATCACGTATTTGTCGAACTCTTCGCCGCCAGAGGGAGCCGCCTGTCCTACATACGAACATTTGTCCTTGTGGCAGCTTATGTCCGGCGTATTACGCGCTGTAAGGCGGTTGCGTAATGGCATGGACGCGCCAAAGTGCACAAGACTACCTCTTGCCGCTGCATCCCTGGAATTTCGTGTATGTGCAAGCTGCTGTACAGAAAGATTCCGAATTCGAACCGGCTCCCTCACTCGTGGCACATGTATTGGCACGCGAAGGTAAGAGAAACTGACACACGCCGGCCGTCGTCATTGCACGGATTTCGCATTCGTGTTGCGCTTAATGAAAGCCAAGCTCGCGCCTATTATTTTACATTTGTCCCACGAAGCCGCCGGGAAATAGCAACGTGAGGTGATGGCCAAACAAGTCAACAAATGGGGAAGGAACAGTCAGAGAAAATGTACGGGCCCCTTGCTTTGAAGAAGCGTGGCACCATTGGTTTATTTCTTTTCGCTTGTCTATGTTTGGATTACTACTGCGAAGTCACTGGCATGTGCGTGCAAAGGGCATAGCCGAGGACCAAGCAAGGCGTACACAGTGATGTGTACGCCTCTCATGACAACAACGGGTTGTCATGAGAGAACTACTGCAGCCATGTAAACAAGGTTCTTGTTGCATGTGAGAAAGAAATGTCTGGTGGTGCTGTGACGTTCCTTTTTTCTTTTTTTTTTTCCTTCCATAATGCTCGAGTACTGGCAGGTTAAGAGGTACAAAGTTTCATATCTCAACAATACAAAGCGGTACCGCGATCGTGTGAGCTGCACACAACTACTCACGGAAGTTTTGTCTAAAAATTTTTATCCCACCGAAAACGCCTGTAACGTCTACGAAGGTATTGTAAAAGCCATACTCACACATGACTGGTATATCTCATCGAGGCGTGTAAATTGTGTTCCCTTTATACATATCGCCTTGTGCAATTAACAGAATTTCCAAATCCAGTTCCATCGCTGTGTGACGGAGCCTTCAAGCGCACAGTGGAACTGTTTTTTCTCTCTTCCATTTCACAGTTTTCCACACTCACTGAGAAAATAAAAAAAAAAGAATATTAAGAAAGAGGCAGAGCTCGGCATCAGTTGAAAATTGCACTGTTGCAGGCGCGGCCTTTGAACATCTTCGTTTACACGCAATTAGGCGCACCAAATTCGGTGCATTAGTTGGCGAGGAAATACATTTCTCCCGGCGGCTGCCGAGCTGGAGCTTCGCTATAAGATGACAACAACGCCGTCGATCCTGTGGCGAAGTTGCGTGCGTGAATGAAATCGAAAAAGCTAGCTGACGAAATGTAGGCACTGTATAGAGCAAAGTGTTGCGTTTCATGAGTGTTTGTCAAAACATGGGTGTCCCTTGCAAGTGCGAAAACTGTGTGCCGAATGCGTGGCACGGGGAAGCCGCGCTTGGGATCGCGCCTGCGAAGCGTTGGTTGATGCTACCTTGACATATTGTTTAAGGACCCTTCATACACACGGAAGTACCGCTTGCCTGTCCATAGTTTTGAGGCCCCAATTAGTTGCCCATGTCTCCTAACGCGCGTTCAACACCTGTCAATATTGTATTCCAAATTCGCTCTTAGAGCGGAAGTACATCGTTTTCCCTGCAACTCTCAAGTGGTGCTGGTAGTCCGTACGTGAGTTTGTCGTTAATCTTGCGAGGCGCATGCGTTCTTCTATGCGTGGACGGCAAAGTGCGGTACTGGAGTGTCTGCACATGCGAGACGGTTTGCCTCCGAGTGCGGCCAAAACACGACGTTGTTGCCCCTCGAGAAGGCACCGTGGCGCGCACTTGTAGTTCGTGAAACGAGCATCAGCATGATCAAATCAAGGCAGTGGACAAGCAGTAATGTACCCTAAACCTGCCACCCATCTCCGTCGCGCGGAGATCGCGATAACAGCTCCGATGGCGTTGGGCGTGGAGCGCTAACCACTGTCGAGATCAGTGGTGTGGTCTCACACTCGGCACTGGCAATTCGCGACGCGCGGCGGTATAAGCGAGATTGTGGTGTTGGCTGAAACGGAAGAGAACAGCGCGGCATGCTGTCGTGTTTAAACTCAATTAAACCGCCTGCGAATGTGCTTTCCTTAGCCGCGAACAGGGCGGCCGCGCGAAAACGTGCCTCCTCCAGCATCCTGGCGAACGGCGGCGGCGTGCGCACCGCCCGAGACGGCTGCGCTGGCGCTGGCCAATCGGCGGGTGACTTGGAGAGGAGAAGAGTAGTGCGGCGAAGCACGACGCGCGCGGCGCAGGGGTCATTTTCACTCCGGCAGTCGACGACTTCGGACGCTCGCTCCGTTCGCCATGGCCAGGACCAAGCAAACCGCCCGTAAGAGCACCGGTGGGAAGGCTCCGCGTAAGCAGCTTGCTACCAAGGCTGCTCGCAAGAGTGCACCTGCCACAGGAGGGGTTAAGAAACCGCATCGCTACAGGCCTGGGACCGTGGCCCTTCGTGAAATTCGCCGCTACCAGAAGTCGACCGAACTTCTCATCCGCAAGCTGCCGTTCCAGCGCTTGGTGAGGGAAATCGCTCAGGATTTCAAGACCGACCTCCGATTCCAGAGTTCGGCTGTGATGGCCCTTCAGGAGGCCAGCGAGGCCTACCTGGTCGGTCTCTTCGAGGACACCAACCTGTGCGCCATCCACGCCAAGCGCGTTACCATCATGCCGAAGGACATCCAGCTGGCCCGGCGCATCCGTGGCGAGCGCGCCTAAGTTCGGCCGCTGTCTGCGCCGCAGCCTCGGTCGGTCAGGCAAGCAACACAAAACGGTCCTTCTCAGGACCACCTACATGTTTGCTTCGGCCACGGGAGCACGCGAGACCACGTACTCCAACCGTACCCTCTCGGTCTGTCTGTTCTGTTGTTGTTTTTTTATTATTAATATTTGTGCGTGTGTGTCTGTGGTGGGCTGCCGGTGCGAGGTGTTGCCTCGTTTGGTATGCATATGGTAAGTATTGCGCGCGCTCGAGCACGAACAAGAAGAGAGAGGAAAATAAAAAAAAGAAACAAAATGCGCGTTCGTTGCGAAACGGTTCGCGCATTCATGCGAAGAAGCCGCGCCCCAAAACGAAATTAACGCGGCCGATGTTGCGTGCAAGCTTTCGTGTATTGGAATGCCATGCGTGCGTTTGTTCACGTTCCTCATGCATACCTGCCTGGCTCATAAGTAAGTGCATGCTGGTTGCGGATATGGCCCATTTGTTGTTTGTTTTTAAGGGCCCATATCACAGTCCACTACGCGAATTGCAGTGAGGCTCGTGCCTGTGCGCCCCCGGACACCCTGAAGCTCGCTTTCTATCTACATTCGTGCACTGACATGCCAGCTAGCTAGCAGCAGCAGCAGCGTCAGTTCAAGAGTGGGCACGGTTGCGATAATTCAAACAGAGGGAAACGGGCGCAGAGAACGGGATTGCCAAGCAAAACCCTGCCGTCACACGCATTTCGGTGGTCCTGACAAGGACCGTTGGGTTGTGCGACGAGCGCGACTGTAGTCCGGCGGCTGGGAGCTCGCTTACGCCTTCTTCTCGGTCTTCTTTGGGAGAAGCACAGCTTGGATGTTGGGCAAGACGCCGCCCTGCGCGATCGTCACGCCGGAGAGCAGCTTGTTCAGCTCCTCGTCGTTGCGGATGGCGAGCTGCAGGTGGCGGGGGATGATCCTGGTCTTCTTGTTGTCACGAGCCGCGTTGCCAGCGAGCTCGAGCACTTCGGCAGCCAGGTACTCGAGGACGGCCGCGAGGTAGACGGGAGCGCCCGCTCCGACGCGCTCGGCGTAGTTTCCCTTGCGCAGGAGACGGTGGATACGGCCCACGGGGAACTGGAGACCCGCGCGGCTGGAACGCGTCTTGCTCTTGCCCTTCGCCTTGCCGCCTTTGCCGCGTCCGGACATGCTGGTGCTGTTGCTGAGACTGAGGACGAAACAACGACTTGCACAGTCGCGATCGGTGAGCGATTTGAGCCGTGCTCGTAGCGCCTTCGCCGCTCTCGCCGCCGCCGGTCCCAAAGGAAAGCGCGAGCGAGCACGAGGGAGAGGGAGAGAAGCCGCGCGGACCAATGGCGAGCGCGGCAATGCGAGGTCCCGTCAACACCACCCTCCCGCCATAAAAGCGCGGCGCACGCGACCGGTCGCGCGTATTCCGATCTCGTTTGTTCGGCTACTGACACTGCCGCGATGCCTCCCCAGCCCAGCGGTAAG
Source organism: Dermacentor albipictus (assembly GCF_038994185.2). NCBI lineage: Eukaryota > Metazoa > Arthropoda > Arachnida > Ixodida > Ixodidae > Dermacentor > Dermacentor albipictus. The sequence goes on along the minus strand of NW_027226075.1, from coordinate 6,272 downwards.
GCCGTGAAGAAGGCCGGCAAGGCGCAGAAGAACGTGCGCGCCACCGACAAGAAGAAGAAGAAGCGCCGCAGGAAGGAGAGCTTCTCCATCTATATCTACAAGGTGCTGAAGCAGGTGCACCCGGACACTGGAGTCTCCAGCAAGGCCATGTCTATCATGAACAGCTTCGTGAACGACATCTTCGAGCGTATCGCCGCGGAGTCGTCCCGTCTGGCTCACTACAACAAGCGCTCGACCATCACGAGCCGGGAGATCCAGACGGCCGTGCGTCTGCTGTTGCCCGGTGAGCTGGCCAAACACGCCGTGTCCGAGGGCACCAAAGCCGTCACCAAGTACACCAGCTCCAAGTAGGCGACCGAGCGCTCGTCCGCGCAGCCAACACCCAACGGCTCTTCTCAGAGCCACCCAAGGTGTCTGCATTGGCATTGGGATGTAGCGAGAATCTCGACAATTCCGTCCGTTCCCTCTGTTTGACGCTTCCTCGTTTGCAAACGCCAGGCGCGCGCTGTTTGCGTTCTCGTTGTGACAGCGCGTGCGCTGAAAGATTTGTAGCAGAAACGCACAGAACGCCATGCGCTCAGCACAACAACACACACACAAAAAGGGACTCTCACGCGCCGATAGGGCCATTTTACTCCGCATTGGCTGCTTCAACACAGCGCAGCGGATGTCTCGCCATTCAGTTCCGTTTGCCAGAACTGCACTGCTGGCGTTGATGAAACTCTCGCACACGTACTTCTCGACTGCGCCGCATATATCTCAGCTCGTGAAATCCTAATCGACGCCCAGGACTCCCCATAGCCCGTCCCGAGGACTTTCTGTTTCCTAGGGGTCTTGCGGGTTTACTCAAAAGAGCCTTCCCAGCTCTCATTGATTTCTTTGAGTCGTCGAACCTTACCACGCGGCCATCGGCGCCGTTTCACGCTTCTTTTCTTCACGGCCTTACGCTCGTCCTCTCCCGTATTTGTTTCTCTTCACTCCTTTATTCGCCTTACCCTCCCCCGTGCAGTACTGTTGAGGTGACCTCCTAAGCGAGAGACTGTTGCGGTACTGCACTCTTCTCTTCTTTTACCAGTTCAACGTCACTTACTACTACTTCTTGTTTACAAACACGCGGCGCGCGCTGTCGGACAGCGCGTGTGCTACAACTTTTGTAGCAGAGCCGCACAGGAAGCCATGGGCTCAGCACAACAACACGCACAAAGCAAGTATGGGATGGGGCGCGTGAGGCGACTCTGCGCGAGCGGCCACGTTCGCCTGCACTAATTACCACGGCGCGTGTTTCACACACCTAGGACGATGAGGCGGTCGTTGCTGCACATTTACTTAATTCTGGTGTAGCGTAACTTTTAAAAGCAGGCAGCCCTCATCCCTCTTTTGTTTTTTTCACGCTTTATGTCTTCTCTTGTTTCGACGCGCTTTTAAAAGCGGGTCCTGAGGTGTGCCTTCATGGCTGCTAGAATGCCCTCTCGGCGGCCGCCCGCACGTAGGCAGCAGTGCTCCGGACTGAAATTCAGAGCCGCGCCATGCCAGTGCCGCATCGCTGTAGCAGTGGCTGGCGAGCGGAAATGGGTTAGCACGTTCACGAAGCAGCAGTGCGTAAGGGATATTTTACACTGTTATTACAAATGTATGTGTGAGTGGCTTTAAAAGGGGGAAAAGGAAGAGATAAGTACAGCGCTGTTACTGCCTCTCGTGCGAGGGCACCTTCACGGCGCTGTACGGGTGAGGGGAAAGGGATAAGAAAGGGTAGTGAAGAAAACAGAGTATAAAAGTGAATTATTACAAATGTAAGCTCTCCGCACACTTACATAGCTAGCGGTTTCGCGCGCGCCCTGCGTATAGCTGCCTTCGTACGGGGCGACGGGAGAGGGAGGAGGTCGGAGCGCCGTCAACAATGCCCTCTCTCTCTTCCGTCCCCTAGAATGCTGAATTGGGCTCGCGCGCGCGTCTTACGCTGGTTTCGGTGACGTTATCTGCGAGGCTACGTAAGCTATCGCGACGAAATTTGACGGTCGTGTAGGCACCAGTGAGCGGTGCCGGCGTGCGAAATTTGAAACGCCTGAGGCGAAGAGAGCATGAACGCGCCCTGTTTTGCGACTAGTGATCAAGGGAACGATGTTGGCGTGGCTGAGTTTGAAGTTGTGCGCACGGTGTGCTTTGCGGCAATGACCAGAGTGCACTTGCAAGCGTATCCGAGCTACCGGTGAACAGAACGAGTAATCATAATTACGAGAACACAATAAACTTGTTCCTGGGGCGCGACACGAGCAGTGAGTGCGTGCAGCATAGGACAATAACGTTGTTGACACGTTCATTTATTTATTTTTTTTTTTTCTCTTGGCGCGTCGAGCAAAAGAAGAAGTGAGGCGGGTTGAACATCAGCAGTCAGAGGTGCCAAAGAGAAACAACATGAGAAAAAAAAAAAAAAAAAGTAAGCTCCGCGATTGTGTTACGAAGCCACTTGTCTCGAACTCAGTGCGTGGCCTAAGAAGGGCTCAGTGCAGCCACCCGCGACTCACTCGCGAAGAGAGGCCGCGCTGCCCGTGAGCCAATCGGCGCGCGTTTCGCCTCCTCGCCCTCTTTTTTGCGGCGCGGCTTCCTCGCTCGGTCGCGGCGCAGGGACTCGGCATTCGCTCTCCTGACTCGCTTCGAAGCAGCAGCAACAGCCGAGATGTCTGGACGTGGCAAGGGCGGCAAGGGGCTCGGCAAGGGTGGCGCGAAGCGTCATCGTAAGGTGTTGCGTGACAACATCCAAGGCATCACCAAGCCTGCCATCCGTCGCCTCGCTCGCCGTGGTGGTGTCAAGCGTATCTCTGGCCTGATCTACGAGGAGACACGCGGTGTGCTCAAGGTGTTCCTCGAGAACGTGATCCGGGACGCCGTCACCTACACTGAGCACGCCAAGCGCAAGACCGTGACCGCCATGGACGTGGTGTATGCCCTCAAGCGTCAGGGCCGCACCCTCTACGGTTTCGGAGGCTAAGCAGCACGCGTGCGCGCCGTCGTCTGCAAGCAGCGCATCAGCTCCTCTGAAGAACCCAACAGCCCTCTTCAGGGCTACCCACCTGGTGCTTCGGCAGTGACGCGCAGGATTTGCGATCTCCTGCTCCGTTAGCCCTCTTTTGCATGCCATTATCTCGCATTCGGCCGCACGAGACGCGCGGTGAACTTGGGTCAGGTGAGCGAGCGCAACCGCATGTATTTGCAAGGCGTGGTAGCATTGCTTTTCGCCCTCGCAAGGCGAGCTTTGCTCGATTGCATTTGCGCTCGCCACTGTGTGCTGTGTTGCTCCCATTTCAGTCGCCGTCAGTCTGTCCGAGTTGCGACGTGGCGGTCGTTCGTGCAGCTCAGTTGTCGCCTTTGGTTGGACCCTGGTAGAGGCAACCAGAGTGGAATGATGATTAAAAGCAAGAGGTAATCATAAGCTCGTCGATGCGCATTTTGTCGCTTTGAAGTGGCTCGCTTCCTCTACTCCCTTGGAGAAGAGTACGAGCCGCGCGGCAGCGGGCGCATTTCAGTTAGGTAAGTTTTATATTTGACAAAGATAGCTCATGTGGGTACGCAACAAAGCAAAGCACGAGGAAAATATTGCCGGGCACGGGCCAGTGTGTAACAGCTGAAAGCGAGTTTTCTACAGGCAGCGTTTATTTGTTCTTTCCAGTGCAAGCGTTAAATGATTGAGCCTACTGTGTCTTAGCTCAATTCGCATGGCTTCGTTGGTTTGCGTGTGTGCGTCGGAGAAAGAATAACGAGCCAGTCCTCTTGCCCTACGAGCTGAGCGCCCGTCGTGTCCCTCGTCTAGCCTGCGGTTGTTGCAAGCCACCACCGTGCGATTCACAATTGTGTAACTCTTTTGAGCGACGCAAATGAATGCTAAGGTGAGATTAGCTAGTTAACTTTCGCTAGAACCGAGCTCACTGCGTTGTATTCAAACGGACGAGGGTGCGCGCGGTGGACACCGAGGCGCGTGCTGTTTTCATTGATGCTGTTGTTTGTGATACTTGTGTACAGGGTCACAGTGGGATTTCTTATTAGCGCGCTATAGGTGATAAGCAGTTGGTTCGATGCCTACGTGGCTCTTCTTGCAAGCCAATGCACTCCTTAGTTGACCAGAACAAGCGGAAAATAAAATAGAGGAGCAGAGCGGCGAAGTGTGCTTACTGAGACAGAAATATGCTTGCACAGTGCAGACTCACTTTCTCTCGTTATTTCTATACGACTGGCTCTTTCGTCATGCGTGCGTGTAGGTGATGCTGGGCGACCCTTGTTCGCGCCATATACTTAGATCGGTCAGGAAGCGGGCGCTGGACATGCGCTGTATTTAAAGAAAACAAAACTTTTTCGAGCGACGTATCCGTGCATGCCACACGCCGCGCGAGCTGGGGAAAAAGAGAGAGAGGGATGGGCGATTTGAGCGGTGCATCACGTATTTGTCGAACTCTTCGCCGCCAGAGGGAGCCGCCTGTCCTACATACGAACATTTGTCCTTGTGGCAGCTTATGTCCGGCGTATTACGCGCTGTAAGGCGGTTGCGTAATGGCATGGACGCGCCAAAGTGCACAAGACTACCTCTTGCCGCTGCATCCCTGGAATTTCGTGTATGTGCAAGCTGCTGTACAGAAAGATTCCGAATTCGAACCGGCTCCCTCACTCGTGGCACATGTATTGGCACGCGAAGGTAAGAGAAACTGACACACGCCGGCCGTCGTCATTGCACGGATTTCGCATTCGTGTTGCGCTTAATGAAAGCCAAGCTCGCGCCTATTATTTTACATTTGTCCCACGAAGCCGCCGGGAAATAGCAACGTGAGGTGATGGCCAAACAAGTCAACAAATGGGGAAGGAACAGTCAGAGAAAATGTACGGGCCCCTTGCTTTGAAGAAGCGTGGCACCATTGGTTTATTTCTTTTCGCTTGTCTATGTTTGGATTACTACTGCGAAGTCACTGGCATGTGCGTGCAAAGGGCATAGCCGAGGACCAAGCAAGGCGTACACAGTGATGTGTACGCCTCTCATGACAACAACGGGTTGTCATGAGAGAACTACTGCAGCCATGTAAACAAGGTTCTTGTTGCATGTGAGAAAGAAATGTCTGGTGGTGCTGTGACGTTCCTTTTTTCTTTTTTTTTTTCCTTCCATAATGCTCGAGTACTGGCAGGTTAAGAGGTACAAAGTTTCATATCTCAACAATACAAAGCGGTACCGCGATCGTGTGAGCTGCACACAACTACTCACGGAAGTTTTGTCTAAAAATTTTTATCCCACCGAAAACGCCTGTAACGTCTACGAAGGTATTGTAAAAGCCATACTCACACATGACTGGTATATCTCATCGAGGCGTGTAAATTGTGTTCCCTTTATACATATCGCCTTGTGCAATTAACAGAATTTCCAAATCCAGTTCCATCGCTGTGTGACGGAGCCTTCAAGCGCACAGTGGAACTGTTTTTTCTCTCTTCCATTTCACAGTTTTCCACACTCACTGAGAAAATAAAAAAAAAAGAATATTAAGAAAGAGGCAGAGCTCGGCATCAGTTGAAAATTGCACTGTTGCAGGCGCGGCCTTTGAACATCTTCGTTTACACGCAATTAGGCGCACCAAATTCGGTGCATTAGTTGGCGAGGAAATACATTTCTCCCGGCGGCTGCCGAGCTGGAGCTTCGCTATAAGATGACAACAACGCCGTCGATCCTGTGGCGAAGTTGCGTGCGTGAATGAAATCGAAAAAGCTAGCTGACGAAATGTAGGCACTGTATAGAGCAAAGTGTTGCGTTTCATGAGTGTTTGTCAAAACATGGGTGTCCCTTGCAAGTGCGAAAACTGTGTGCCGAATGCGTGGCACGGGGAAGCCGCGCTTGGGATCGCGCCTGCGAAGCGTTGGTTGATGCTACCTTGACATATTGTTTAAGGACCCTTCATACACACGGAAGTACCGCTTGCCTGTCCATAGTTTTGAGGCCCCAATTAGTTGCCCATGTCTCCTAACGCGCGTTCAACACCTGTCAATATTGTATTCCAAATTCGCTCTTAGAGCGGAAGTACATCGTTTTCCCTGCAACTCTCAAGTGGTGCTGGTAGTCCGTACGTGAGTTTGTCGTTAATCTTGCGAGGCGCATGCGTTCTTCTATGCGTGGACGGCAAAGTGCGGTACTGGAGTGTCTGCACATGCGAGACGGTTTGCCTCCGAGTGCGGCCAAAACACGACGTTGTTGCCCCTCGAGAAGGCACCGTGGCGCGCACTTGTAGTTCGTGAAACGAGCATCAGCA
>NW_027226074.1:0-22200 GCF_038994185.2 Dermacentor albipictus | reverse complement strand
AAACTGCATCCTCGTCTACCAAAAGTGTCATATTCATGCTTAAAACGCGTTTTGGCACAAATCCATGTGCGGGTTGTAAAAAGAGCAGCATTGGCATGCTTTTCACGTCGTTTGGTAGAAATCCACACGCGCGTTCTGCCAAAAGCACCATTTGCATGCATATCGTGTGGTTTTGCAGAAAACTGCATCCTCGTCTACCAAAAGTTGCATATTCATGCTTAAAACGCGTTTTGGCACAAATCCATGTGCGGGTGCTAAAAAGAGCAGCATTGGCATGCTTTTCACGTCGTTTGGTAGAAATCCACACGCGCGTTCTGCCAAAAGCGTAATTTGCATGCATATCGTGTGGTTTTGCAGAAAACTGCATCCTCGTCTACCAAAAGTTGCGTATTCATGCTTAAAACGCGTTTTGGCACAAATCCATGTGCGTGTGCTAAAAAGAGCAGCATTGGCATGCTTTTCACGTCGTTTGGTAGAAATCCACACGCGCGTTCTGCCAAAAGCACCATTTGCATGCATATCGTGTGGTTTTGCAGAAAACTGCATCCTCGTCTACCAAAAGTGTCATATTCATGCTTAAAACGCGTTTTGGCACAAATCCATGTGCGGGTTGTAAAAAGAGCAGCATTGGCATGCTTTTCACGTCGTTTGGTAGAAATCCACACGCGCGTTCTGCCAAAAGCACCATTTGCATGCATAGCGTGTGGTTTTGCAGAAAACTGCATCCTCGTCTACCAAAAGTGTCATATTCATGCTTAAAACGCGTTTTGGCACAAATCCATGTGCGGGTTGTAAAAAGAGCAGCATTGGCATGCTTTTCACGTCGTTTGGTAGAAATCCACACGCGCGTTCTGCCAAAAGCGTCATTTGCATGCATATCGTGTGGTTTTGCAGAAAACTGCATCCTCGTCTACCAAAAGTTGCGTATTCATGCTTAAAACGCGTTTTGGCACAAATGCATGTGCGGGTGCTAAAAAGAGCAGCATTGGCATGCTTTTCACGTCGTTTGGTAGAAATCCACACGGGCGTTCTGCCAAAAGCACCATTTGCATGCATATTGTGTGGTTGTGCAGAAAACTGCATACTCGTCTACCAAAAGTGTCATATTCATGCTTAAAACGCGTTTTGGCACAAATCGATGTGCGGGTTCTAAAAAGAGCAGCATTGGCATGCTTTTCACATCGTTTGGTAGAAATCCACACGCGCGTTCTGCCAAAAGCGTGATTTGCATGCATATCGTGTGGTTTTGCAGAAAACTGTATCCTCGTCTACCAAAAGTGTCATATTCATGCTTAAAACGCGTTTTGGCACAAATCCATGTGCGGGTTCTAAAAAGAGCAGCATTGGCATGCTTTTCACGTCGTTTGGTAGAAATCCACACGCGCGTTCTGCCAAAAGCGTCATTTGCATGCATATCGTGTGGTTTTGCAGAAAACTGCATTCTCGTCTACCAAAAGTTGCGTATTCATGCTTAAAACGCGTTTTGGCACAAATCCATGTGCGGGTGCTAAAAAGAGCAGCATTGGCATGCTTTTCACGTCGTTTGGTAGAAATCCACACGGGCGTTCTGCCAAAAGCACCATTTGCATGCATATCGTGTGGTTGTGCAGAAAACTGCATACTCGTCTACCAAAAGTGTCATATTCATGCTTAAAACGCGTTTTGGCACAAATCGATGTGCGGGTTATAAAAAGAGCAGCATTGGCATGCTTTTCACGTCGTTTGGTAGAAATCCACACGCGCGTTCTGCCAAAAGCACCATTTGCATGCATATCGTGTGGTTTTGCAGAAAACTGCATCCTCGTCTACCAAAAGTGTCATATTCATGCTTAAAACGCGTTTTGGCACAAATCCATGTGCGGGTTCTAAAAAGAGCAGCATTGGCATGCTTTTCACGTCGTTTGGTAGAAATCCACACGCGCGTTCTGCCAAAAGCACCATTTGCATGCATATCGTGTGGTTTTGCAGAAAACTGCATCCTCGTCTACCAAAAGTGTCATATTCATGCTTAAAACGCGTTTTGGCACAAATCCATGTGCGGGTTGTAAAAAGAGCAGCATTGGCATGCTTTTCACGTCGTTTGGTAGAAATCCACACGCGCGTTCTGCCAAAAGCACCATTTGCATGCATATCGTGTGGTTTTGCAGAAAACTGCATCCTCGTCTACCAAAAGTTGCATATTCATGCTTAAAACGCGTTTTGGCACAAATCCATGTGCGGGTGCTAAAAAGAGCAGCATTGGCATGCTTTTCACGTCGTTTGGTAGAAATCCACACGCGCGTTCTGCCAAAAGCGTAATTTGCATGCATATCGTGTGGTTTTGCAGAAAACTGCATCCTCGTCTACCAAAAGTTGCGTATTCATGCTTAAAACGCGTTTTGGCAAAAATCCATGTGCGGGTGCTAAAAAGAGCAGCATTGGCATGCTTTTCACGTCGTTTGGTAGAAATCCACACGGGCGTTCTGCCAAAAGCACCATTTGCATGCATATTGTGTGGTTGTGCAGAAAACTGCATACTCGTCTACCAAAAGTGTCATATTCATGCTTAAAACGCGTTTTGGCACAAATCGATGTGCGGGTTCTAAAAAGAGCAGCATTGGCGTGCTTTTCACATCGTTTGGTAGAAATCCACACGCGCGTTCTGCCAAAAGCATCATTTGCATGCATATCGTGTGGTTTTGCAGAAAACTGTATCCTCGTCTACCAAAAGTGTCATATTCATGCTTAAAACGCGTTTTGGCACAAATCCATGTGCGGGTTCTAAAAAGAGCAGCATTGGCATGCTTTTCACGTCGTTTGGTAGAAATCCACACGCGCGTTCTGCCAAAAGCGTCATTTGCATGCATATCGTGTGGTTTTGCAGAAAACTGCATTCTCGTCTACCAAAAGTTGCGTATTCATGCTTAAAACGCGTTTTGGCACAAATCCATGTGCGGGTGCTAAAAAGAGCAGCATTGGCATGCTTTTCACGTCGTTTGGTAGAAATCCACACGGGCGTTCTGCCAAAAGCACCATTTGCATGCATATCGTGTGGTTGTGCAGAAAACTGCAAACTCGTCTACCAAAAGTGTCATATTCATGCTTAAAACGCGTTTTGGCACAAATCGATGTGCGGGTTCTAAAAAGAGCAGCATTGGCATGCTTTTCACGTCGTTTGGTAGAAATCCACACGCGCGTTCTGCCAAAAGCACCATTTGCATGCATATCGTGTGGTTTTGCAGAAAACTGCATCCTCGTCTACCAAAAGTGTCATATTCATGCTTAAAACGTGTTTTGGCACAAATCCATGTGCGGGTTGTAAAAAGAGCAGCATTGGCATGCTTTTCACGTCGTTTGGTAGAAATCCACACGCGCGTTCTGCCAAAAGCACCATTTGCATGCATATCGTGTGGTTTTGCAGAAAACTGCATCCTCGTCTACCAAAAGTTGCATATTCATGCTTAAAACGCGTTTTGGCACAAATCCATGTGCGGGTGCTAAAAAGAGCAGCATTGGCATGCTTTTCACGTCGTTTGGTAGAAATCCACACGCGCGTTCTGCCAAAAGCGTAATTTGCATGCATATCGTGTGGTTTTGCAGAAAACTGCATCCTCGTCTACCAAAAGTTGCGTATTCATGCTTAAAACGCGTTTTGGCACAAATCCATGTGCGGGTGCTAAAAAGAGCAGCATTGGCATGCTTTTCACGTCGTTTGGTAGAAATCCACACGCGCGTTCTGCCAAAAGCACCATTTGCATGCATATCGTGTGGTTTTGCAGAAAACTGCATCCTCGTCTACCAAAAGTGTCATATTCATGCTTAAAACGCGTTTTGGCACAAATCCATGTGCGGGTTGTAAAAAGAGCAGCATTGGCATGCTTTTCACGTCGTTTGGTCGAAATCCACACGCGCGTTCTGCCAAAAGCACCATTTGCATGCATATCGTGTGGTTTTGCAGAAAACTGCATCCTCGTCTACCAAAAGTGTCATATTCATGCTTAAAACGCGTTTTGGCACAAATCCATGTGCGGGTTGTAAAAAGAGCAGCATTGGCATGCTTTTCACGTCGTTTGGTAGAAATCCACACGCGCGTTCTGCCAAAAGCGTCATTTGCATGCATATCGTGTGGTTTTGCAGAAAACTGCATCCTCGTCTACCAAAAGTTGCGTATTCATGCTTAAAACGCGTTTTGGCACAAATGCATGTGCGGGTGCTAAAAAGAGCAGCATTGGCATGCTTTTCACGTCGTTTGGTAGAAATCCACACGCGCGTTCTGCCAAAAGCACCATTTGCATGCATATCGTGTAGTTTTGCAGAAAACTGCATACTCGTCTACCAAAAGTGTCATATTCATGCTTAAAACGCGTTTTGGCACAAATCCATGTGCGGGTTCTAAAAAGAGCAGCATTGGCATGCTTTTCACGTCGTTTGGTAGAAATCCACACGCGCGTTCTGCCAAAAGCGTCATTTGCATGCATATCGTGTGGTTTTGCAGAAAACTGCATCCTCGTCTACCAAAAGTGTCATATTCATGCTTAAAACGCGTTTTGGCACAAATCCATGTGCGGGTTCTAAAAAGAGCAGCATTGGCATGCTTTTCACGTCGTTTGGTAGAAATCCACACGCGCGTTCTGTCAAAAGCGTCATTTGCATGCATATCGTGTGGTATTGCAGAAAACTGCATCCTCGTCTACCAAAAGTTGCGTATTCATGCTTAAAACGCGTTTTGGCAAAAATCCATGTGCGGGTGCTAAAAAGAGCAGCATTGGCATGCTTTTCACATCGTTTGGTAGAAATCCACACGGGCGTTCTGCCAAAAGCACCATTTGCATGCATATCGTGTGGTTGTGCAGAAAACTGCATACTCGTCTACCAAAAGTGTCATATTCATGCTTAAAACGCGTTTTGGCACAAATCGATGTGCGGGTTCTAAAAAGAGCAGCATTGGCATGCTTTTCACGTCGTTTGGTAGAAATCCACACGCGCGTTCTGCCAAAAGCGTCATTTGCGCTGCATATCGTGTGGTTTTGCAGAAAACTGCATCCTCGTCTACCAAAAGTGTCATATTCATGCTTAAAACGCGTTTTGGCACAAATCCATGTGCGGGTTCTAAAAAGAGCAGCATTGGCATGCTTTTCACGTCGTTTCGTAGAAATCCACACGCGCGTTCTGCCAAAAGCGTCATTTGCATGCATATCGTGTGGTTTTGCAGAAAACTGCATCCTCGTCTACCAAAAGTTGCGTATTCATGCTTAAAACGCGTTTTGGCACAAATCCATGTGCGGGTGCTAAAAAGAGCAGCATTGGCATGCTTTTCACGTCGTTTGGTAGAAATCCACACGGGCGTTCTGCCAAAAGCACCATTTGCATGCATATCGTGTGGTTGTGCAGAAAACTGCATACTCGTCTACCAAAAGTGTCATATTCATGCTTAAAACGCGTTTTGGCACAAATCGATGTGCGGGTTCTAAAAAGAGCAGCATTGGCATGCTTTTCACGTCGTTTGGTAGAAATCCACACGCGCGTTCTGCCAAAAGCACCATTTGCATGCATATCGTGTGGTTTTGCAGAAAACTGCATCCTCGTCTACCAAAAGTTGCATATTCATGCTTAAAACGCGTTTTGGCACAAATCCATGTGCGGGTGCTAAAAAGAGCAGCATTGGCATGCTTTTCACGTCGTTTGGTAGAAATCCACACGCGCGTTCTGCCAAAAGCGTCATTTGCATGCATATCGTGTGGTTTTGCAGAAAACTGCATCCTCGTCTACCAAAAGTTGCGTATTCATGCTTAAAACGCGTTTTCCCACAAATCCATGTGCGGGTGCTAAAAAGAGCAGCATTGGCATGCTTTTCACGTCGTTTGGTAGAAATCCACACGCGCGTTCTGCCAAAAGCACCATTTGCATGCATATCGTGTAGTTTTGCAGAAAACTGCATACTCGTCTACCAAAAGTGTCATATTCATGCTTAAAACGCGTTTTGGCACAAATCCGTGTGCGGGTTCTAAAAAGAGCAGCATTGGCATGCTTTTCACGTCGTTTGGTAGAAATCCACACGCGCGTTCTGCCAAAAGCGTCATTTGCATGCATACCGTGTGGTTTTGCAGAAAACTGCATCCTCGTCTACCAAAAGTGTCATATTCATGCTTAAAACGCGTTTTGGCACAAATCCATGTGCGGGTTCTAAAAAGAGCAGCATTGGCATGCTTTTCACGTCGTTTGGTAGAAATCCACACGCGCGTTCTGCCAAAAGCGTCATTTGCATGCATATCGTGTGGTTTTGCAAAAAACTGCATCCTCGTCTACCAAAAGTTGCGTATTCATGCTTAAAACGCGTTTTGGCACAAATCCATGTGCGGGTGCTAAAAAGAGCAGCATTGGCGTGCTTTTCACGTCGTTTCGTAGAAATCCACACGCGCGTTCTGCCAAAAGCGTCATTTGCATGCATATCGTGTGGTTTTGCAGAAAACTGCATCCTCGTCTACCAAAAGTTGCGTATTCATGCTTAAAACGCGTTTTGGCACAAATCCATGTGCGGGTGCTAAAAAGAGCAGCATTGGCATGCTTTTCACGTCGTTTGGTAGAAATCCACACGGGCGTTCTGCCAAAAGCACCATTTGCATGCATATCGTGTGGTTGTGCAGAAAACTGCATACTCGTCTACCAAAAGTGTCATATTCATGCTTAAAACGCGTTTTGGCACAAATCGATGTGCGGGTTCTAAAAAGAGCAGCATTGGCATGCTTTTCACGTCGTTTGGTAGAAATCCACACGCGCGTTCTGCCAAAAGCACCATTTGCATGCATATCGTGTGGTTTTGCAGAAAACTGCATCCTCGTCTACCAAAAGTTGCATATTCATGCTTAAAACGCGTTTTGGCACAAATCCATGTGCGGGTGCTAAAAAGAGCAGCATTGGCATGCTTTTCACGTCGTTTGGTAGAAATCCACACGCGCGTTCTGCCAAAAGCGTCATTTGCATGCATATCGTGTGGTTTTGCAGAAAACTGCATCCTCGTCTACCAAAAGTTGCGTATTCATGCTTAAAACGCGTTTTCCCACAAATCCATGTGCGGGTGCTAAAAAGAGCAGCATTGGCATGCTTTTCACGTCGTTTGGTAGAAATCCACACGCGCGTTCTGCCAAAAGCACCATTTGCATGCATATCGTGTAGTTTTGCAGAAAACTGCATACTCGTCTACCAAAAGTGTCATATTCATGCTTAAAACGCGTTTTGGCACAAATCCGTGTGCGGGTTCTAAAAAGAGCAGCATTGGCATGCTTTTCACGTCGTTTGGTAGAAATCCACACGCGCGTTCTGCCAAAAGCGTCATTTGCATGCATATCGTGTGGTTTTGCAGAAAACTGCATCCTCGTCTACCAAAAGTGTCATATTCATGCTTAAAACGCGTTTTGGCACAAATCCATGTGCGGGTTCTAAAAAGAGCAGCATTGGCATGCTTTTCACGTCGTTTGGTAGAAATCCACACGCGCGTTCTGCCAAAAGCACCATTTGCATGCATATCGTGTGGTTTTGCAGAAAACTGCATCCTCGTCTACCAAAAGTGTCATATTCATGCTTAAAACGCGTTTTGGCACAAATCCATGTGCGGGTTCTAAAAAGAGCAGCATTGGCATGCTTTTCACGTCGTTTGGTAGAAATCCACACGCGCGTTCTGCCAAAAGCACCATTTGCATGCATATCGTGTGGTTTTGCAGAAAACTGCATCCTCGTCTACCAAAAGTTGCATATTCATGCTTAAAACGCGTTTTGGCACAAATCCATGTGCGGGTGCTAAAAAGAGCAGCATTGGCATGCTTTTCACGTCGTTTGGTAGAAATCCACACGCGCGTTCTGCCAAAAGCGTAATTTGCATGCATATCGTGTGGTTTTGCAGAAAACTGCATCCTCGTCTACCAAAAGTTGCGTATTCATGCTTAAAACGCGTTTTGGCACAAATCCATGTGCGGGTGCTAAAAAGAGCAGCATTGGCATGCTTTTCACGTCGTTTGGTAGAAATCCACACGCGCGTTCTGCCAAAAGCACCATTTGCATGCATATCGTGTGGTTTTGCAGAAAACTGCATCCTCCTCTACCAAAAGTGTCATATTCATGCTTAAAACGCGTTTTGGCACAAATCCATGTGCGGGTTGTAAAAAGAGCAGCATTGGCATGCTTTTCACGTCGTTTGGTAGAACTCCACACGCGCGTTCTGCCAAAAGCACCATTTGCATGCATATCGTGTGGTTTTGCAGAAAACTGCATCCTCGTCTACCAAAAGTGTCATATTCATGCTTAAAACGCGTTTTGGCACAAATCCATGTGCGGGTTGTAAAAAGAGCAGCATTGGCATGCTTTTCACGTCGTTTGGTAGAAATCCACACGCGCGTTCTGCCAAAAGCGTCATTTGCATGCATATCGTGTGGTTTTGCAGAAAACTGCATCCTCGTCTACCAAAAGTTGCGTATTCATGCTTAAAACGCGTTTTGGCACAAATGCATGTGCGGGTGCTAAAAAGAGCAGCATTGGCATGCTTTTCACGTCGTTTGGTAGAAATCCACACGCGCGTTCTGCCAAAAGCACCATTTGCATGCATATCGTGTAGTTTTGCAGAAAACTGCATACTCGTCTACCAAAAGTGTCATATTCATGCTTAAAACGCGTTTTGGCACAAATCCATGTGCGGGTTCTAAAAAGAGCAGCATTGGCATGCTTTTCACGTCGTTTGGTAGAAATCCACACGCGCGTTCTGCCAAAAGCGTCATTTGCATGCATATCGTGTGGTTTTGCAGAAAACTGCATCCTCGTCTACCAAAAGTGTCATATTCATGCTTAAAACGCGTTTTGGCACAAATCCATGTGCGGGTTCTAAAAAGAGCAGCATTGGCATGCTTTTCACGTCGTTTGGTAGAAATCCACACGCGCGTTCTGCCAAAAGCGTCATTTGCATGCATATCGTGTGGTTTTGCAGAAAACTGCATCCTCGTCTACCAAAAGTTGCGTATTCATGCTTAAAACGCGTTTTGGCAAAAATCCATGTGCGGGTGCTAAAAAGAGCAGCATTGGCATGCTTTTCACGTCGTTTGGTAGAAATCCACACGGGCGTTCTGCCAAAAGCACCATTTGCATGCATATCGTGTGGTTGTGCAGAAAACTGCATACTCGTCTACCAAAAGTGTCATATTCATGCTTAAAACGCGTTTTGGCACAAATCGATGTGCGGGTTCTAAAAAGAGCAGCATTGGCATGCTTTTCACGTCGTTTGGTAGAAATCCACACGGGCGTTCTGCCAAAAGCACCATTTGCATGCATATCGTGTGGTTGTGCAGAAAACTGCATACTCGTCTACCAAAAGTGTCATATTCATGCTTAAAACGCGTTTTGGCACAAATCGATGTGCGGGTTCTAAAAAGAGCAGCATTGGCATGCTTTTCACGTCGTTTGGTAGAAATCCACACGCGCGTTCTGCCAAAAGCACCATTTGCATGCATATCGTGTGGTTTTGCAGAAAACTGCATCCTCGTCTACCAAAAGTTGCATATTCATGCTTAAAACGCGTTTTGGCACAAATCCATGTGCGGGTGCTAAAAAGAGCAGCATTGGCATGCTTTTCACGTCGTTTGGTAGAAATCCACACGCGCGTTCTGCCAAAAGCGTCATTTGCATGCATATCGTTTGGTTTTGCAGAAAACTGCATCCTCGTCTACCAAAAGTTGCGTATTCATGCTTAAAACGCGTTTTCCCACAAATTCATGTGCGGGTGCTAAAAAGAGCAGCATTGGCATGCTTTTCACGTCGTTTGGTAGAAATCCACACGCGCGTTCTGCCAAAAGCACCATTTGCATGCATATCGTGTAGTTTTGCAGAAAACTGCATACTCGTCTACCAAAAGTGTCATATTCATGCTTAAAACGCGTTTTGGCACAAATCCGTGTGCGGGTTCTAAAAAGAGCAGCATTGGCATGCTTTTCACGTCGTTTGGTAGAAATCCACACGCGCGTTCTGCCAAAAGCGTCATTTGCATGCATATCGTGTGGTTTTGCAGAAAACTGCATCCTCGTCTACCAAAAGTGTCATATTCATGCTTAAAACGCGTTTTGGCACAAATCCATGTGCGGGTTCTAAAAAGAGCAGCATTGGCATGCTTTTCACGTCGTTTGGTAGAAATCCACACGCGCGTTCTGCCAAAAGCGTCATTTGCATGCATATCGTGTGGTTTTGCAAAAAACTGCATCCTCGTCTACCAAAAGTTGCGTATTCATGCTTAAAACGCGTTTTGGCACAAATCCATGTGCGGGTGCTAAAAAGAGCAGCATTGGCATGCTTTTCACGTCGTTTCGTAGAAATCCACACGCGCGTTCTGCCAAAAGCGTCATTTGCATGCATATCGTGTGGTTTTGCAGAAAACTGCATCCTCGTCTACCAAAAGTTGCGTATTCATGCTTAAAACGCGTTTTGGCACAAATCCATGTGCGGGTGCTAAAAAGAGCAGCATTGGCATGCTTTTCACGTCGTTTGGTAGAAATCCACACGGGCGTTCTGCCAAAAGCACCATTTGCATGCATATCGTGTGGTTGTGCAGAAAACTGCATACTCGTCTACCAAAAGTGTCATATTCATGCTTAAAACGCGTTTTGGCACAAATCGATGTGCGGGTTCTAAAAAGAGCAGCATTGGCATGCTTTTCACGTCGTTTGGTAGAAATCCACACGCGCGTTCTGCCAAAAGCACCATTTGCATGCATATCGTGTGGTTTTGCAGAAAACTGCATCCTCGTCTACCAAAAGTTGCATATTCATGCTTAAAACGCGTTTTGGCACAAATCCATGTGCGGGTGCTAAAAAGAGCAGCATTGGCATGCTTTTCACGTCGTTTGGTAGAAATCCACACGCGCGTTCTGCCAAAAGCGTCATTTGCATGCATATCGTGTGGTTTTGCAGAAAACTGCATCCTCGTCTACCAAAAGTTGCGTATTCATGCTTAAAACGCGTTTTCCCACAAATCCATGTGCGGGTGCTAAAAAGAGCAGCATTGGCATGCTTTTCACGTCGTTTGGTAGAAATCCACACGCGCGTTCTGCCAAAAGCACCATTTGCATGCATATCGTGTAGTTTTGCAGAAAACTGCATACTCGTCTACCAAAAGTGTCATATTCATGCTTAAAACGCGTTTTGGCACAAATCCGTGTGCGGGTTCTAAAAAGAGCAGCATTGGCATGCTTTTCACGTCGTTTGGTAGAAATCCACACGCGCGTTCTGCCAAAAGCGTCATTTGCATGCATATCGTGTGGTTTTGCAGAAAACTGCATCCTCGTCTACCAAAAGTGTCATATTCATGCTTAAAACGCGTTTTGGCACAAATCCATGTGCGGGTTCTAAAAAGAGCAGCATTGGCATGCTTTTCACGTCGTTTGGTAGAAATCCACACGCGCGTTCTGCCAAAAGCGTCATTTGCATGCATATCGTGTGGTTTTGCAAAAAAACTGCATCCTCGTCTACCAAAAGTTGCGTATTCATGCTTAAAACGCGTTTTGGCACAAATCCATGTGCGGGTGCTAAAAAGAGCAGCATTGGCATGCTTTTCACGTCGTTTGGTAGAAATCCACACGCGCGTTCTGCCAAAAGCGTAATTTGCATGCATATCGTGTGGTTTTGCAGAAAACTGCATCCTCGTCTACCAAAAGTTGCGTATTCATGCTTAAAACGCGTTTTGGCACAAATCCATGTGCGGGTGCTAAAAAGAGCAGCATTGGCATGCTTTTCACGTCGTTTGGTAGAAATCCACACGCGCGTTCTGCCAAAAGCACCATTTGCATGCATATCGTGTGGTTTTGCAGAAAACTGCATCCTCCTCTACCAAAAGTGTCATATTCATGCTTAAAACGCGTTTTGGCACAAATCCATGTGCGGGTTGTAAAAAGAGCAGCATTGGCATGCTTTTCACGTCGTTTGGTAGAAATCCACACGCGCGTTCTGCCAAAAGCACCATTTGCATGCATATCGTGTGCTTTTGCAGAAAACTGCATCCTCGTCTACCAAAGTGTCATATTCATGCTTAAAACGCGTTTTGGCACAAATCCATGTGCGGGTTGTAAAAAGAGCAGCATTGGCATGCTTTTCACGTCGTTTGGTAGAAATCCACACGCGCGTTCTGCCAAAAGCGTCATTTGCATGCATATCGTGTGGTTTTGCAGAAAACTGCATCCTCGTCTACCAAAAGTTGCGTATTCATGCTTAAAACGCGTTTTGGCACAAATGCATGTGCGGGTGCTAAAAAGAGCAGCATTGGCATGCTTTTCACGTCGTTTGGTAGAAATCCACACGCGCGTTCTGCCAAAAGCACCATTTGCATGCATATCGTGTAGTTTTGCAGAAAACTGCATACTCGTCTACCAAAAGTGTCATATTCATGCTTAAAACGCGTTTTGGCACAAATTCATGTGCGGGTTCTAAAAAGAGCAGCATTGGCATGCTTTTCACGTCGTTTGGTAGAAATCCACACGCGCGTTCTGCCAAAAGCGTCATTTGCATGCATATCGTGTGGTTTTGCAGAAAACTGCATCCTCGTCTACCAAAAGTGTCATATTCATGCTTAAAACGCGTTTTGGCACAAATCCATGTGCGGGTTCTAAAAAGAGCAGCATTGGCATGCTTTTCACGTCGTTTGGTAGAAATCCACACGCGCGTTCTGCCAAAAGCGTCATTTGCATGCATATCGTTTGGTTTTGCAGAAAACTGCATCCTCGTCTACCAAAAGTTGCGTATTCATGCTTAAAACGCGTTTTGGCAAAAATCCATGTGCGGGTGCTAAAAAGAGCAGCATTGGCATGCTTTTCACGTCGTTTGGTAGAAATCCACACGGGCGTTCTGCCAAAAGCACCATTTGCATGCATATCGTGTGGTTGTGCAGAAAACTGCATACTCGTCTACCAAAAGTGTCATATTCATGCTTAAAACGCGTTTTGGCACAAATCGATGTGCGGGTTCTAAAAAGAGCAGCATTGGCATGCTTTTCACGTCGTTTGGTAGAAATCCACACGGGCGTTCTGCCAAAAGCACCATTTGCATGCATATCGTGTGGTTGTGCAGAAAACTGCATACTCGTCTACCAAAAGTGTCATATTCATGCTTAAAACGCGTTTTGGCACAAATCGATGCGCGGGTTCTAAAAAGAGCAGCATTGGCATGCTTTTCACGTCGTTTGGTAGAAATCCACACGCGCGTTCTGCCAAAAGCACCATTTGCATGCATATCGTGTGGTTTTGCAGAAAAACTGCATCCTCGTCTACCAAAAGTTGCATATTCATGCTTAAAACGCGTTTTGGCACAAATCCATGTGCGGGTGCTAAAAAGAGCAGCATTGGCATGCTTTTCACGTCGTTTGGTAGAAATCCACACGCGCGTTCTGCCAAAAGCGTCATTTGCATGCATATCGTTTGGTTTTGCAGAAAACTGCATCCTCGTCTACCAAAAGTTGCGTATTCATGCTTAAAACGCGTTTTCCCACAAATCCATGTGCGGGTGCTAAAAAGAGCAGCATTGGCATGCTTTTCACGTCGTTTGGTAGAAATCCACACGCGCGTTCTGCCAAAAGCACCATTTGCATGCATATCGTGTAGTTTTGCAGAAAACTGCATACTCGTCTACCAAAAGTGTCATATTCATGCTTAAAACGCGTTTTGGCACAAATCCGTGTGCGGGTTCTAAAGAGAGCAGCATTGGCATGCTTTTCACGTCGTTTGGTAGAAATCCACACGCGCGTTCTGCCAAAAGCGTCATTTGCATGCATATCGTGTGGTTTTGCAGAAAACTGCATCCTCGTCTACCAAAAGTGTCATATTCATGCTTAAAACGCGTTTTGGCACAAATCCATGTGCGGGTTCTAAAAAGAGCAGCATTGGCATGCTTTTCACGTCGTTTGGTAGAAATCCACACGCGCGTTCTGCCAAAAGCGTCATTTGCATGCATATCGTGTGGTTTTGCAAAAAACTGCATCCTCGTCTACCAAAAGTTGCGTATTCATGCTTAAAACGCGTTTTGGCACAAATCCATGTGCGGGTGCTAAAAAGAGCAGCATTGGCATGCTTTTCACGTCGTTTCGTAGAAATCCACACGCGCGTTCTGCCAAAAGCGTCATTTGCATGCATATCGTGTGGTTTTGCAGAAAACTGCATCCTCGTCTACCAAAAGTTGCGTATTCATGCTTAAAACGCGTTTTGGCACAAATCCATGTGCGGGTGCTAAAAAGAGCAGCATTGGCATGCTTTTCACGTCGTTTGGTAGAAATCCACACGGGCGTTCTGCCAAAAGCACCATTTGCATACATATCGTGTGGTTGTGCAGAAAACTGCATACTCGTCTACCAAAAGTGTCATATTCATGCTTAAAACGCGTTTTGGCACAAATCGATGTGCGGGTTCTAAAAAGAGCAGCATTGGCATGCTTTTCACGTCGTTTGGTAGAAATCCACACGCGCGTT
Organism: Dermacentor albipictus; assembly: GCF_038994185.2. Lineage (NCBI taxonomy): Eukaryota > Metazoa > Arthropoda > Arachnida > Ixodida > Ixodidae > Dermacentor > Dermacentor albipictus. The sequence continues at coordinate 7,743 of NW_027226074.1, read as the reverse complement.
CTGCCAAAAGCACCATTTGCATGCATATCGTGTGGTTTTGCAGAAAACTGCATCCTCGTCTACCAAAAGTTGCATATTCATGCTTAAAACGCGTTTTGGCACAAATCCATGTGCGGGTGCTAAAAAGAGCAGCATTGGCATGCTTTTCACGTCGTTTGGTAGAAATCCACACGCGCGTTCTGCCAAAAGCGTCATTTGCATGCATATCGTGTGGTTTTGCAGAAAACTGCATCCTCGTCTACCAAAAGTTGCGTATTCATGCTTAAAACGCGTTTTCCCACAAATCCATGTGCGCGTTCTAAAAAGAGCAGCATTGGCATGCTTTTCACGTCGTTTGGTAGAAATCCACACGCGCGTTCTGCCAAAAGCACCATTTGCATGCATATCGTGTGTTTTTGCAGAAAACTGCATCCTCGGCTACCAAAAGTTGCGTATTCATGCTTAAAACGCGTTTTGGCACAAATCCATGTGCGGGTGCTAAAAAGAGCAGCATTGGCATGCTTTTCACGTCGTTTGGTAGAAATCCACACGCGCGTTCTGCCAAAAGCGCCATTTGCATGCATATCGTGTAGTTTTGCAGAAAACTGCATACTCGTCTACCAAAAGTGTCATATTCATGCTTAAAACGCGTTTTGGCACAAATCCATGTGCGGGTTCTAAAAAGAGCAGCATTGGCATGCTTTTCACGTCGTTTGGTAGAAATCCACACGCGCGTTCTGCCAAAAGCGTCATTTGCATGCATATCGTGTGGTTTTGCAGAAAACTGCATCTTCGTCTACCAAAAGTGTCATATTCATGCTTAAAACGCGTTTTGGCACAAATCCATGTGCGGGTTCTAAAAAGAGCAGCATTGGCATGCTTTTCACGTCGTTTGGTAGAAATCCACACGCGCGTTCTGCCAAAAGCGTCATTTGCATGCATATCGTGTGGTTTTGCAGAAAACTGCATCCTCGTCTACCAAAAGTTGCGTATTCATGCTTAAAACGCGTTTTGGCAAAAATCCATGTGCGGGTGCTAAAAAGAGCAGCATTGGCATGCTTTTCACGTCGTTTGGTAGAAATCCACACGCGCGTTCTGCCAAAAGCGTCATTTGCATGCATATCGTGTGGTTTTGCAAAAAACTGCATCCTCGTCTACCAAAAGTTGCGTATTCATGCTTAAAACGCGTTTTGGCACAAATCCATGTGCGGGTGCTAAAAAGAGCAGCATTGGCATGCTTTTCACGTCGTTTCGTAGAAATCCACACGCGCGTTCTGCCAAAAGCGTCATTTGCATGCATATCGTGTGGTTTTGCAGAAAACTGCATCCTCGTCTACCAAAAGTTGCGTATTCATGCTTAAAACGCGTTTTGGCACAAATCCATGTGCGGGTGCTAAAAAGAGCAGCATTGGCATGCTTTTCACGTCGTTTGGTAGAAATCCACACGGGCGTTCTGCCAAAAGCACCATTTGCATGCATATCGTGTGGTTGTGCAGAAAACTGCATACTCGTCTACCAAAAGTGTCATATTCATGCTTAAAACGCGTTTTGGCACAAATCGATGTGCGGGTTCTAAAAAGAGCAGCATTGGCATGCTTTTCACGTCGTTTGGTAGAAATCCACACGCGCGTTCTGCCAAAAGCACCATTTGCATGCATATCGTGTGGTTTTGCAGAAAACTGCATCCTCGTCTACCAAAAGTTGCATATTCATGCTTAAAACGCGTTTTGGCACAAATCCATGTGCGGGTGCTAAAAAGAGCAGCATTGGCATGCTTTTCACGTCGTTTGGTAGAAATCCACACGCGCGTTCTGCCAAAAGCGTCATTTGCATGCATATCGTGTGGTTTTGCAGAAAACTGCATCCTCGTCTACCAAAAGTGTCATATTCATGCTTAAAACGCGTTATGGCACAAATCGATGTGCGGGTTCTAAAAAGAGCAGCATTGGCACGCTTTTCACGTCGTTTGGTAGAAATCCACACGCGCGTTCTGCCAAAAGCGTCATTTGCATGCATATCGTGTGGTTTTGCAGAAAACTGCATTCTCGTCTACCAAAAGTTGCGTATTCATGCTTAAAACGCGTTTTGGCACAAATCCATGTGCGGGTGCTAAAAAGAGCAGCATTGGCATGCTTTTCACGTCGTTTGGTAGAAATCCACACGGGCGTTCTGCAAAAGCACCATTTGCATGCATATCGTGTGGTTGTGCAGAAAACTGCATACTCGTCTACCAAAAGTGTCATATTCATGCTTAAAACGCGTTTTGGCACAAATCGATGTGCGGGTTCTAAAAAGAGCAGCATTGGCATGCTTTTCACGTCGTTTGGTAGAAATCCACACGCGCGTTCTGCTAAAGCACCATTTGCATGCATATCGTGTGGTTTTGCAGAAAACTGCATCCTCGTCTACCAAAAGTTGCATATTAATGCTTAAAACGCGTTTTGGCACAAATCCATGTGCGGGTGCTAAAAAGAGCAGCATTGGCATGCTTTTCACGTCGTTTGGTAGAAATCCACACGCGCGTTCTGCCAAAAGCGTCATTTGCATGCATATCGTGTGGTTTTGCAGAAAACTGCATCCTCGTCTACCAAAAGTTGCGTATTCATGCTTAAAACGCGTTTTGGCACAAATCCATGTGCGGGTGCTAAAAAGAGCAGCATTGGCATGCTTTTCACGTCGTTTGGTAGAAATCCACACGCGCGTTCTGCCAAAAGCGTCATTTGCATGCATATTGTGTGGTTTTGCAGAAAACTGCATTCTCGTCTACCAAAAGTTGCGTATTCATGCTTAAAACGCGTTTTGGCACAAATCCATGTGCGGGTGCTAAAAAGAGCAGCATTGGCATGCTTTCCACGTCGTTTGGTAGAAATCCACACGCGCGTTCTGCCAAAAGCACCATTTGCATGCATATCGTGTGGTTTTGCAGAAAACTGCATTCTCGTCTACCAAAAGTTGCATATTCATGCTTAAAACGCGTTTTGGCACAAATCCATGTGCGGGTGCTAAAAAGAGCAGCATTGGCATGCTTTTCACGTCGTTTGGTAGAAATCCACACGCGCGTTCTACCAAAAGCGTCATTTGCATGCATATCGTGTGGTTTTGCAGAAAACTGCATCCACGTCTACCAAAAGTTGCGTATTCATGCTTAAAACGCGTTTTGGCACAAATACATGTGCGGGTGCTAAAAAGAGCAGCATTGGCATGCTTTTCACGTCGTTTGGTAGAAATCCACACGCGCGTTCTGCCAAAAGCGTCATTTGCATGCATATCGTGTGGTTTTGCAGAAAAGTGCATCCCCGTCTACCAAAAGTGTCATATTCATGCTTAAAAGGCGTTTTGGCACAAATCCATGTGCGGGTTCTAAAAATAGCAGCATTGGCATGCTTTTCACGTCGTTTGGTAGAAATCCACACGCGCGTTCTGCCAAAAGCGTCATTTGCATGCATATCGTGTGGTTTTGCAGAAAACTGCATCCTCGTCTACCAAAAGTTGCGTATTCATGCTTAAAACGCGTTTTGGCACAAATCCATGTGCGGGTGCTAAAAAGAGCAGCATTGGCATGCTTTTTACGTCGTTTGGTAGAAATCCACACGGGCGTTCTGCCAAAAGCATCATTTGCATGCATATCGTGTGGTTGTGCAGAAAACTGCATCCTCGTCTACCAAAAGTTGCGTATTCATGCTTAAAACGCGTTTTGGCACAAATTCATGTGCGGGTGCTAAAAAGAGCAGCATTGGCATGCTTTTCACGTCGTTTGGTAGAAATCCACACGCGCGTTCTGCCAAAAGCACCATTTGCATGCATATCGTGTAGTTTTGCAGAAAACTGCATACTCGTCTACCAAAAGTGTCATATTCATGCTTAAAACGCGTTTTGGCACAAATCCATGTGCGGGTTCTAAAAAGAGCAGCATTGGCATGCTTTTCACGTCGTTTGGTAGAAATCCACACGGGCGTTCTGCCAAAAGCCCCATTTGCATGCATATCGTGTGGTTGTGCAGAAAACTGCATACTCGTCTACCAAAAGTGTCATATTCATGCTTAAAACGCGTTTTGGCACCAATCCATGTGCGGGTTCTAAAAAGAGCAACATTGGCATGCTTTTCACGTCGTTTGGTAGAAATCCACACGCGCGTTCTGCCAAAAGCGTCATTTGCATGCATATCGTGTGGTTTTGCAGAAAACTGCATCCTCGTCTATCAAAAGTTGCGTATTCATGCTTAAAACGCGTTTTGGCAAAAATCCATGTGCGGGTGCTAAAAAGAGCAGCATTGGCATGCTTTTCACGTCGTTTGGTAGAAATCCACACGGGCGTTCTGCCAAAAGCACCATTTGCATGCATATCGTGTGGTTGTGCAGAAAACTGCATACTCGTCTACCAAAAGTGTCATATTCATGCTTAAAACGCGTTTTGGCACAAATCCATGTGCGGGTTCTAAAAAGAGCAGCATTGGCATGCTTTTCACGTCGTTTGGTAGAAATCCACACGCGCGTTCTGCCAAAAGCGTCATTTGCATGCATATCGTGTGGTTTTGCAGAAAACTGCATCCTCGTCTACCAAAAGTTGCGTATTCATGCTTAAAACGCGTTTTGGCAAAAATCCATGTGCGGGTGCTAAAAAGAGCAGCATTGGCATGCTTTTCACGTCGTTTGGTAGAAATCCACACGGGCGTTCTGCCAAAAGCACCATTTGCATGCATATCGTGTGGTTGTGCAGAAAACTGCCTACTCGTCTACCAAAAGTGTCATATTCATGCTTAAAACGCGTTTTGGCACAAATCGATGTGCGGGTTCTAAAAAGAGCAGCATTGGCATGCTTTTCACATCGTTTGGTAGAAATCCACATGCGCGTTCTGCCAAAAGCGTCATTTGCATGCATATCGTGTGGTTTTGCAGAAAACTGCATACTCGTCTACCAAAAGTGTCATATTCATGCTTAAAACGCGTTTTGGCACAAATCGATGTGCGGGTTCTAAAAAGAGCAGCATTGGCATGCTTTTCACGTCGTTTGGTAGAAATCCACACGCGCGTTCTGCGAAAAGCGTCATTTGCATGCATATCGTGTGGTTTTGCAGAAAACTGCATCCTCGTCTACCAAAAGTGTCATATTCATGCTTAAAACGCGTTTTGGCACAAATCCATGTGCGGGTGCTAAAAAGAGCAGCATTGGCATGCTTTTCACGTCGTTTGGTAGAAATCCACACGCGCGTTCTGCCAAAAGCGTCATTTGCATGCATATCGTGTGGTTTTGCAGAAAACTGCATCCTCGTCTACCAAAAGTTGCGTATTCATGCTTAAAACGCGTTTTGGCACAAATACATGTGCGGGTGCTAAAAAGAGCAGCATTGGCATGCTTTTCACGTCGTTTGGTAGAAATCCACACGCGCGTTCTGCCAAAAGCGTCATTTGCATGCATATCGTGTGGTTTTGCAGAAAACTGCATCCTCGTCTACCAAAAGTGTCATATTCATGCTTAAAACGCGTTTTGGCACAAATCCATGTGCGGGTTCTAAAAAGAGCAGCATTGGCATGCTTTTCACGTCGTTTGGTAGAAATCCACACGCGCGTTCTGCCAAAAGCGTCATTTGCATGCATATCGTGTGGTTTTGCAGAAAACTGCATCCTCGTCTACCAAAAGTTGCGTATTCATGCTTAAAACGCGTTTTGGCAAAAATCCATGTGCGGGTGCTAAAAAGAGCAGAATTGGCATGCTTTTCACGTCGTTTGGTAGAAATCCACACGGGCGTTCTGCCAAAAGCACCATTTGCATGCATATCGTGTGGTTGTGCAGAAAACTGCCTACTCGTCTACCAAAAGTGTCATATTCATGCTTAAAACGCGTTTTGGCACAAATCGATGTGCGGGTTCTAAAAAGAGCAGCATTGGCATGCTTTTCACATCGTTTGGTAGAAATCCACACGCGCGTTCTGCCAAAAGCGTCATTTGCATGCATATCGTGTGGTTTTGCAGAAAACTGCATCCTCGTCTACCAAAAGTGTCATATTCATGCTTAAAACGCGTTTTGGCACAAATCCATGTGCGGGTTCTAAAAAGAGCAGCATTGGCATGCTTTTCACGTCGTTTGGTAGAAATCCACACGCGCGTTCTGCCAAAAGCGTCATTTGCATGCATATCGTGTGGTTTTGCAGAAAACTGCATCCTCGTCTACCAAAAGTTGCGTATTCATGCTTAAAACGCGTTTTGGCACAAATCCATGTGCGGGTGCTAAAAAGAGCAGCATTGGCATGCTTTTTACGTCGTTTGGTAGAAATCCACACGGGCGTTCTGCCAAAAGCATCATTTGCATGCATATCGTGTGGTTGTGCAGAAAACTGCATCCTCGTCTACCAAAAGTTGCGTATTCATGCTTAAAACGCGTTTTGGCACAAATTCATGTGCGGGTGCTAAAAAGAGCAGCATTGGCATGCTTTTCACGTCGTTTGGTAGAAATCCACACGCGCGTTCTGCCAAAAGCACCATTTGCATGCATATCGTGTAGTTTTGCAGAAAACTGCATACTCGTCTACCAAAAGTGTCATATTCATGCTTAAAACGCGTTTTGGCACAAATCCATGTGCGGGTTCTAAAAAGAGCAGCATTGGCATGCTTTTCACGTCGTTTGGTAGAAATCCACACGGGCGTTCTGCCAAAAGCCCCATTTGCATGCATATCGTGTGGTTGTGCAGAAAACTGCATACTCGTCTACCAAAAGTGTCATATTCATGCTTAAAACGCGTTTTGGCACCAATCCATGTGCGGGTTCTAAAAAGAGCAACATTGGCATGCTTTTCACGTCGTTTGGTAGAAATCCACACGCGCGTTCTGCCAAAAGCGTCATTTGCATGCATATCGTGTGGTTTTGCAGAAAACTGCATCCTCGTCTATCAAAAGTTGCGTATTCATGCTTAAAACGCGTTTTGGCAAAAATCCATGTGCGGGTGCTAAAAAGAGCAGCATTGGCATGCTTTTCACGTCGTTTGGTAGAAATCCACACGGGCGTTCTGCCAAAAGCACCATTTGCATGCATATCGTGTGGTTGTGCAGAAAACTGCATACTCGTCTACCAAAAGTGTCATATTCATGCTTAAAACGCGTTTTGGCACAAATCGATGTGCGGGTTCTAAAAAGAGCAGCATTGGCATGCTTTTCACGTCGTTTGGTAGAAATCCACACGCGCGTTCTGCGAAAAGCGTCATTTGCATGCATATCGTGTGGTTTTGCAGAAAACTGCATCCTCGTCTACCAAAAGTGTCATATTCATGCTTAAAACGCGTTTTGGCACAAATCCATGTGCGGGTGCTAAAAAGAGCAGCATTGGCATGCTTTTCACGTCGTTTGGTAGAAATCCACACGCGCGTTCTGCCAAAAGCGTCATTTGCATGCATATCGTGTGGTTTTGCAGAAAACTGCATCCTCGTCTACCAAAAGTTGCGTATTCATGCTTAAAACGCGTTTTGGCACAAATACATGTGCGGGTGCTAAAAAGAGCAGCATTGGCATGCTTTTCACGTCGTTTGGTAGAAATCCACACGCGCGTTCTGCCAAAAGCGTCATTTGCATGCATATCGTGTGGTTTTGCAGAAAACTGCATCCTCGTCTACCAAAAGTGTCATATTCATGCTTAAAACGCGTTTTGGCACAAATCCATGTGCGGGTTCTAAAAAGAGCAGCATTGGCATGCTTTTCACGTCGTTTGGTAGAAATCCACACGCGCGTTCTGCCAAAAGCGTCATTTGCATGCATATCATGTGGTTTTGCAGAAAAC
>NW_027226073.1:5000-15000 GCF_038994185.2 Dermacentor albipictus | reverse complement strand
TTCCGGTTTACATTCGGCAAATCGAAATGAACGGCTAAAATTAACCTATCGTCTGGTTTCATGCGGGAGATCACGTGCGCACGCAAATTTCTTCGTACGGGAATTTTATGAAGTGAAGGCGGCTACAGATCATTTCCTTTGTCTAGTTCATGTTCGTAGGCGCAAATTGCAAACGTAATACTTGGAGGAACGTTTCCACTAATCTACAGGGGCTCTCTCATTTCTCCGATTGCTCGCAAACACATTGCATTGCTAGTCGTGACGTTTCACAGTGACGTTTCACCATGCCCGTCGAAGTTGATTACCAGTACCGCGCCAGCGTCGACCGGCCGGCGAAGCGACGAACTCAGCAGCGCATGCGCGAGGCCCTACAACACCCCAACCGAGCTACCCTGCTTATCGGAGAGAGCGAGTGCGCGTGAACGCGGGCTCGTCTGACGATCTGGATTAAAGAAAAAAAAAAAAGTGTGTCCGAGATATTGACAAAGACAAGTGGTCGCTGTCGCTCTGAGTCTTAGCGCGTTATAGAAAACGTGGGATGGCGGTGCTTCCTCGAGGGTCTAAAAGTACAATCTTCGAACTAGCGCTCCCGGCGGAACGTGGAGCTAGCATCCTTCTTCTTGGAACGGTTTGCAATGGACTGCTTGAATGTGCCGACCACGCGTCACGGGTCGCGTATAGAGCCAACGTTTGGCAAGAACGCGTCTAGCACAACCGATCGCGGTTGCGATAACCCATCGTTGGTAGCGAAAAAAAGAAAGAAAGAAAAAAACAACACCTACCCGCAGCTTGTTAGCAGTAACCGTAAATGTGGTTCTAAATATAGGTTCGCTGGTCACTGAAACTTTCTCATAACGCACACCACTGTAGTCCAAAAAGAACAAAGCACGCACAATGGATATGATACAGCCGTCACCGCATGATTTCGCGTTTTCCTTATTGCATTACTTTCGTGGGCATGCGCGCTAGGGCCACGCAGGCCAGGAGGCAAGGGGAAAAATAAATAAGAAATGATACGCGATCCTCAGCATTGACTTGGCTGATGTGGCACTCGCATTTATGTTCTTTACCTTAGGCGAGCGCAACGCGCCAACTGAACTCCAATTTCCCATAACGGAAATTCGTATTTGGCCATTTGGTTGTATTTTTGGCTGATGTTCGCGTTTTTCGCCCGAGCATGCGCTTCACTGCGCCGCTCGTTGCCCCTTCAATGCGGCTTCACTGCCCTGCAGGCGTGTTCTGCGTCAAGCCGAACCACCAGGCAAAAAGCCTGGGCGCCGCCATCTTGTTGAGAGCGGCGCCGGGGACACAATCGCGCCTAGCTCATTGAGTTTTCCCCCAAAACTGAACGAAATAGCCTTATTTAAATGAGAAAGATGCCGCGAGTGCCGCAACGAAGGACCTTAAGGATTACCGAAGGGTAACTGAGGGCGACGCGACGAGCTTTGGAAAGAAGAATGATGGGTGTAGCGCTACGGGGGATAAGAATAGAGCAGATTCGGGGGGTGAGCGAACAAACGCGAGCTAATGACACCTTAGTTTAAACCAAGAAAAAGAAATGGGCGTGCGCAGGGCATGCAATGTGGGGGGAAGATCATCAATTAAGGGTTACCGACTGAATTCCAAGAGAAGGGAAGCGTAGCACGGGGTGGCGGAAATTTAGGAGGGCAGATTAGATTAGGAAGGGCGCAGGCACTAGACGGCGACCGTGACCGGGCTTACACGTGACCGGGGTGCTTGGAGAATAATGGGAGAGGTCTTTGCCCTGCAGTGGTCGTAGCCAGCAGGATGATGATGACGAAAAGGTAGCAACAGGTATTCATAACATACAGGTTGGAAAGCTGAGGCACCTCTGAACCCTTGAATATATTTCGCCACACTTGGCCATACGACAAGTTTGTTTTCGAGGCGCTCGGTCCCACTGCAGCGAAAATGTTGCCGGAAATCGGGCACTCCATTTTTGTTTCATAGGGAACCTTTCTTCCACTAGGGCAGCGGATTTTCGCAGGGCGAGCTTGCTGTCGTTTACGGATCAAAGCGATAGTGAACTCCAAAATGCAGTGTTGGCTTTGAGTGGGACTTACATTGATTGCAAAACCCACGGCTAATCACCCTTCCCCCCCCCCCCCCCCCAAGTGGCTCATTACAGCAGACAATCGTTCAGAAACACCGGCATCGTTGCGTATAGTATGGGAATGGTGCGTGTCACGTGAGTGCTCGCTTCGAGCTTGTGTTCTTCATTTTGATTGAATGAAGTCTCACCTAAGTGAGCGGGGGCCGATCCCGGAGGTAGTGCAATACCGGGCCGACCTGCGGCGGAGGTGAAGCAGGCTTCAAGCACTCCGCCAACTTCCAAAAATAGGTTTAATATCGTGGGTCCATATAGAACCCGTATCAGATATTAAGCTGATAAGAACAGATACTACACTTTGATCTTAGCCAAAAGGCCGAGAAGCGATGTCTTTCACTTCACTCCATTGTACCACTGCCTTGTGGGTGCCCTGGCGACATTGGTAACCTCAGCAACAGCGTGGGCAATCTTATAAAACCCAGCCCGTCTAGAGACTCTATGCTCTCTATCTCGCGAATCAACTCGCGACGCCTCAGTCTTTCACTGTTAACGAAACGCCGTCGCGTAGAAACGAGACCCGAGCGCAAGCTTGTTCGCAAGGCAAAACCAACGAAGGCAACCTCGTAGAAAACGGAACAGGCGAGCGGAAAACACGCGCAAGGGGAATGCTTACTTCCGTCTGAATGCGACCGCTCAAGGCGGCTTTCTTTGAGGCCTTCGTTTCAAGCCCGTGCGCAAGTGTAATACACTACGCGCATTTCCCTCATTTCCTTTTATTTACCGCAAGGCCCACTGAAAGTTTTCATACGGCACAGGCCGGGACGGATTGCAACGTGTCGATTCGACCGCTAGAATTAGGTAGCGCGCCTCATGTACGAATGAAAGAGAATGAAAAAAAAAAAATAAATAAATATAGAAAAGGCTGCGCACTCCTTCCAACCGGAAACATAGAGGGCAGGAAGATCGCCATGTGGAGCACAGGTGTTGTTAAAAAAGAAAGAAAGAAAGAAAGAAATAGCGCTACCCCATCATCTTTACCGTGTGCGTGTATACACACACACGCACACATATGCACGCGCACGCACGCGCGCGCGCGCACGCACACACACACACACACACACACACACACACACACACACATACGCACACATGCTAGCATAGCTTAAGCACAGCTGGAAAGCTCAGCCTTGCGCAAGAAAAAAGGACCACGCCCTTTCGCAAGCCCCTTTGAAACTTTTAAATGAGAAACATGTGTACAGCGAGGTCGTTCGAAACTGGCGCGAAAACGCATCCGCGCCATCTGTGTGCGGAACTAGGAAAACCTACGGCCTTCGCCATACAGAAAGAAAGGTAGATGGCGCGAGCTAACGCTCCGTTGCATACTAAGAACGAGAGCTAGTGAATAATGGCAGAAACGTCTTGGGAAGAGAGAAAAAAACAACAACAACAAAAAAAAAGAAAGACACGCAAGTTGTTGGCTCGCGCAAGCATTCTATTTTACAGCGAGTAAAGAGCATAGCAACTTCTCACAAGAGCAGCAAGAAAGACAAGAAGAACGTGAGAGAGGGGGAGAAACAGGCGCGTTTCTTTGGAATGCAGAGCATGCTGCACACACTATGAAGTGCCAAAGAGACGGGGAAAGCAGATGGCGCGATTGTGTATGTCCTCAAAGCTTGAAAACAATTTCTAAACTACAAGGTGTGCCGAAGTCCGCCTACTCTCATCAGGTTGCTCCCGCCTCCAATTGCATTTAAATTAAAATTACAGTCGCCTCAGAGGCAGAGAGAGAGAGAGAGAGAGAGAAAATGTGTACACTTGCTTCGCGCAGCTGCACCCGTTCAAATTTTACAGCAACAAGAGCACTCCCGCAGGCACAAAGTCCGCTGCCGCGTCCGCCGGGGCGGAATGCACTCGCTTCCGTAAATTGTCGTGCGGCAGACTGCTGCATCGTAGCACACCTGAAACCGCGCAGACGTCAGCGATCGCCGCGAGATCGCTGCGAGCGCTAAAGTCCGAAACCACGTCCGCCGGGGCGGCGGGAGCTCGATACCCCTTCACGAAACTTCTGCGTGTACACCGCCGCACGGCCACGGCGGAGTCGCTGGCATCCTGCGCGCAGTTGCATTGCGTCGCGCCGGGAATCGTTGAAGCCCCACGCAGACGTCGGCGTCGGCCCCGACCTGGCTGCGAGCGCTCGAAGAGACCAAGTCCGAAGCCACGTGAGCCGGGGCGGTGTGAGCGCGACTAAGTCCGAGACGACGTCAGCCGGGGCGGCGTGAGCGAGACCAAGTCCGAGACTACGTCAGCCGGGGCGGCGTGAGCGAGACCAAGTCCGAGACTACGTCAGCCGGGGCGTCGACTAAGTCCGAGACGACGTCAGCCGGGGCGTCGAGCACGCCGCGGTCGCTTTTCCCACTCTTACTCGAAAAATGGCGAAGGGGCCGCGCTAGCGTGCCTTGAATCGGTGAGCGGCGGTACCGCGGCGATCGCGAGAGCTCAAATCGGCCGTGCCAAGGCCAAATATTGGCGCTCGGCTCGGCGCAGTACGCCGCCTTGTCGCACGAGTACGGCCCCGTGGAGGTCTGGTCACTTATCGCTGCTCTTATAAGGGGCCGTACCGCCCTGGCCGACGTTGTACCGTAGTGCCGTTTTCGGCTTGCGCGTGTTCGTGGTGGTGTCCGCGCACCGCTCCGCACTCGAGAATCGTGCCCACGACGACGCGAGCGCTCGGAAGAGACGCAAGTCCGAAACCACGTGAGCCGGGGCGGTGTGAGCGCGACTAAGTCCGAGACGACGTCAGCCGGGGCGGCGTGAGCGAGACTAAGTCCGAGACTACGTCAGCCGGGGCGTCGACCAAGTCCGAGACGACGTCAGCCGGGGCGTCGAGCACGCCGCGCGCGCTTTTCCCACTCTTACTCGAAAAATGGCGAAGGGGCCGCGCTAGCGTGCCTTGAATCGGTGAGCGGCGGTACCGCGGCGATCGCGAGAGCTCAAATCGGCCGTGCCAAAGCCAAATATTGGCGCTCGGCTCGGCGCAGTACGCCGCCTTGTCGCACGAGTACGGCCCCGTGGAGGTCTGGTCACTTATCGCTGCTCTTATAAGGGGCCGTACCGCCCTGGCCGACGTTGTACCGTAGTGCCGTTTTCGGCTTGCGCGTGTTCGTGGTGGTGTCCGCGCACCGCTCCGCACTCGAGAATCGTGCCCACGACGACGCGAGCGCTCGGAAGAGACGAAAGTCCGAAACCACGTGAGCCGGGGCGGTGTGAGCGCGACTAAGTCCGAGACGACGTCAGCCGGGGCGGCGTGAGCGAGACTAAGTCCGAGACTACGTCAGCCGGGGCGTCGACCAAGTCCGAGACGACGTCAGCCGGGGCGTCGAGCACGCCGCGCGCGCTTTTCCCACTCTTACTCGAAAAATGGCGAAGGGGCCGCGCTAGCGTGCCTTGAATCGGTGAGCGGCGGTACCGCGGCGATCGCGAGAGCTCAAATCGGCCGTGCCAAAGCCAAATATTGGCGCTCGGCTCGGCGCAGTACGCCGCCTTGTCGCACGAGTACGGCCCCGTGGAGGTCTGGTCACTTATCGCTGCTCTTATAAGGGGCCGTACCGCCCTGGCCGACGTTGTACCGTAGTGCCGTTTTCGGCTTGCGCGTGTTCGTGGTGGTGTCCGCGCACCGCTCCGCACTCGAGAATCGTGCCCACGACGACGCGAGCGCTCGGAAGAGACGAAAGTCCGAAACCACGTGAGCCGGGGCGGTGTGAGCGCGACTAAGTCCGAGACGACGTCAGCCGGGGCGGCGTGAGCGAGACTAAGTCCGAGACTACGTCAGCCGGGGCGACGAGCACGCCGCGCGCGCTTTTCGCACTCTTACTCGAAAAATGGCGAAGGGGCCGCGCTAGCGTGCCTTGAATCGGTGAGCGGCGGTACCGCGGCGATCGCGAGAGCTCAAATCGGCCGTGCCAAGGCCAAATATTGGCGCTCGGCTCGGCGCAGTACGCCGCCTTGTCGCACGAGTACGGCCCCGTGGAGATCTGGTCACTTATCGCTGCTCATATAAGGGGGCCGTACCGCCCTGGCCGACGTTGTACCGTAGTGCCATTTTCGGCTTGCGCGTGTTCGTGGTGGTGTCCGCGCACCGCTCCGCACTCGAGAATCGTGCCCACGACGACGCGAGCGCTCGGAAGAGACGGAAGTCCGAAACCACGTGAGCCGGGGCGGTGTGAGCGCGACTAAGTCCGAGACGACGTCAGCCGGGGCGGCGTGAGCGAGACTAAGTCCGAGACTACGTCAGCCGGGGCGACGAGCACGCCGCGCGCGCTTTTCGCACTCTTACTCGAAAAATGGCGAAGGGGCCGCGCTAGCGTGCCTTGAATCGGTGAGCGGCGGTACCGCGGCGATCGCGAGAGCTCAAATCGGCCGTGCCAAGGCCAAATATTGGCGCTCGGCTCGGCGCAGTACGCCGCCTTGTCGCACGAGTACGGCCCCGTGGAGATCTGGTCACTTATCGCTGCTCATATAAGGGGGCCGTACCGCCCTGGCCGACGTTGTACCGTAGTGCCGTTTTCGGCTTGCGCGTGTTCGTGGTGGTGTCCGCGCACCGCTCCGCACTCGAGAATCGTGCCCACGACGACGCGAGCGCTCGGAAGAGACAGAAGTCCGAAACCACCTGAGCCGGGCCGCGGCGGGAGCTCGACGCCCGTCACGCAACTTTGGCGTACAAGCCACCGCACGGCCGCGACTGAGTCGTCGCCACCGTCCGGCTGGCTGCACTATAGCACGCCGGGAACCGGGAAAGAACCGCGCAGAGGTCGTCGTTTTGCCGCGGCGTTGGCGCGAGCGCGCGAAGAGACAAAGTCCGAAACGGCGTCAGCCGGGGTGTCGAGCACGCCGCCCGCGCCGGTCGCACTCGTGCTCGGAAACGGCGAAAGGGCCGCGCTAGCGTGCGGCCCCGTAGGGGCACAGAAAGGCGATTGTTCTGGAAACCGCGCTGTCCATAGGCGAGAGATTGCCGTTCGCGCATTCGGTCGACGCGCTGCGCTTTCACGACTTCGGCATTGCGCTGCCGACGTAAGCTTTCCATCTCGCTCGCGGCGCTGCGAGGCGGCACGATTTTCGCCAAACGCTCGTCGAAAGTGGCACGAGTACGGCCCCATGGAGATTTGGGAACTTATCGCTGCTATTATATGGGGGTCCCAGAGAGCAGTCGCCCCCAAAAGCGACCTGGGTGTTTGATATGCGGCGGGCTTCGTGCCCGTCAAGCGTGTCCCCGGTATCGCTCCCGTGGATCCCACAGCTGACGTCTGCAGCCTCATCCGCTTGATGCGTTAGGGGCTGGTTGTCGGACGACGCTTTCTCCACGATATCGAGTTGTGTTCCGCATCGTCCTCGGACGAGTCAAATGCGAAAGCGCCGAAGGCGCGGGCGTGACCCGTCGCCTGGCGGCTTTGCCGTCTCGGCTACGTTGCAAGTGTCGGTCGGTCCACCTGTGCTGCGGGCTCAAGAGAAACCGCAAGCCGTGATCGAGTCGACACAACCAGTCTATCGAGAATGTTGCGTGCTTCTTGCCGCGTGGCGATACCCGGCCCTTCGGGGAGGGCGCCGTAGCGAGCTCGAACGCCGTCGTCTCGGACTGTGCAAAGTGCTACTCTTTGCAAGAACGAAGCGTGCTGGGGCGCCTGAAGGTGGCCTCGGCATCGCAAAAACGGCGTCCGGCCTGCTTGACAGGCGGGACGCGCAGTTGAACGATTACCTGGTTGATCCTGCCAGTAATCATATGCTTGTCTCAAAGATTAAGCCATGCATGTCTAAGTACATGCCGAAATAAGGCGAAACCGCGAATGGCTCATTAAATCAGTTATGGTTCCTTAGATCGTTTCTTCCTACTTGGATAACTGTGGCAATTCTAGAGCTAATACATGCAGTGAGCCTGAAGCCCTTTGGGCGACGGGTGCTTTTATTAGACCAAGATCGATCGGGTTTCGGCCCGTATTGTGTGGTGACTCTGGATAACTTTGTGCTGATCGCATGGCCACGAGCCGGCGACGTTTCTTTCAAGTGTCTGCCTTATCAACTTTCGATGGTAGGTTACTTGCTTACCATGGTTGTTACGGGTAACGGAGAATCAGGGTTCGATTCCGGAGAGGGAGCCTGAGAAACGGCTACCACATCCAAGGAAGGCAGCAGGCGCGCAAATTACCCACTCCCGGCACGGGGAGGTAGTGACGAAAAATAACAATACGGGACTCTTTTGAGGCCCCGTAATTGAAATGAGTACACTCTAAATCCTTTAACGAGGATCAATTGGAGGGCAAGTCTGGTGCCAGCAGCCGCGGTAATTCCAGCTCCAATAGCGTATACTAAAGCTGCTGCGGTTAAAAAGCTCGTAGTTGGATCTCAGTTCCAGACGAGTAGTGCATCTACCCGATGCGACGGCTCGGACTGAACATCATGCCGGTCCTTTCTTGGTGCACTTCATTGTGTGCCTCGAGAAGGCCGGTGCTTTTACTTTGAAAAAATTAGAGTGCTCAACGCAGGCGAGTCGCCTGAATAAACTTGCATGGAATAATAGAACAAGACCTCGTTTCTGTTCTGTTGGTTTTTGGAATACGAGGTAATGATTAAGAGGGACAGACGGGGGCATTCGTATTGCGGCGCTAGAGGTGAAATTCTTGGACCGTCGCAAGACGAACTACTGCGAAAGCATTTGCCAAGAATGTTTTCTTTGATCAAGAACGAAAGTCAGAGGTTCGAAGGCGATCAGATACCGCCCTAGTTCTGACCATAAACGATGCCAACCAGCGATCCGCCTGAGTTACTCAAATGACTCGGCGGGCAGCTTCCGGGAAACCAAAGTGTTTGGGTTCCGGGGGAAGTATGGTTGCAAAGCTGAAACTTAAAGGAATTGACGGAAGGGCACCACCAGGAGTGGAGCCTGCGGCTTAATTTGACTCAACACGGGAAAACTTACCCGGCCCGGACACTGGGAGGATTGACAGATTGAGAGCTCTTTCTTGATTCGGTGGATGGTGGTGCATGGCCGTTCTTAGTTGGTGGAGCGATTTGTCTGGTTAATTCCGATAACGAACGAGACTCTAGCCTATTAAATAGGTGCGGGGTTCCCAGCACCTTACAACCTTCTTAGAGGGACAAGCGGCTCCTAGCCGCACGAAACAGAGCAATAACAGGTCTGTGATGCCCTTAGATGTCCGGGGCCGCACGCGCGCTACACTGAAGGAAGCAGCGTGTCTTTATCCCTGTCTGAAAAGACTGGGTAACCCGTGGAACTTCTTTCGTGATTGGGATAGGGGCTTGCAATTGTTCCCCTTGAACGAGGAATTCCCAGTAAGCGCGAGTCATAAGCTCGCGTTGATTACGTCCCTGCCCTTTGTACACACCGCCCGTCGCTACTACCGATTGAATGATTTAGTGAGGTCTTCGGACCGATGTCCGGCGCGGCCTTTCGGTTGCGCCGGTCTGTTGGAAAGATGACCAAACTTGATCATTTAGAGGAAGTAAAAGTCGTAACAAGGTTTCCGTAGGTGAACCTGCGGAAGGATCATTACCGGATTGTTCGAGGGTGACGAGCGCCATTGTTTCTACCCCGTGTGGGTGAAGCAGCTCGCTGCGCCCGACGCTTTCCGCCGCTGGCCCCGCTTGGACGCGGGGACGGCTATACCCGAACATGCCGGGGATTGCCCGAATTTCGAAGGGCGCCCCGTGCCAAATTTGTTGCGCCCAGTGGACGCCGGCTGCAACCTTGGACGGTTGGCTTGGCCGCGCCCGCGGGTAGAAACGGCGTAACGCACACTGTTGGGTGGGCTTTCTGAAGTCCGCCTCGGCACTCTTGCGCGGAATGGGAGTAAGACGACCCGACCTGCTGCTCTTGCCCAGTACGAGGGGAACGGCGAAGCGTGCGGTCGGTCAAGGAAC
>NW_027226072.1:0-22269 GCF_038994185.2 Dermacentor albipictus | reverse complement strand
AAACTACACGATATGCATGCAAATGGTGCTTTTGGCAGAACGCGCATGTGGATTTCTACCAAACGACGTGAAAAGCATGCCAATGCTGCTCTTTTTAGAACCCGCACATGGATTTGTGCCAAAACGCGTTTTAAGCATGAATACGAAACTTTTGGTAGACGAGGATGCAGTTTTCTGCAAAACTACACGATATGCATGCAAATGACGCTTTTGGCAGAACGCGCGTGTGGATTTCTACCAAACGACGTTAAAAGCATGCCAATGCTGCTCTTTTTAGAACCCGCACATGGATTTGTGCCAAAACGCGTTTTAAGCATGAATATGACACTTTTGGTAGACGAGTATGCAGTTTTCTGCAAAACTACACGATATGCATGCAAATGGTGCTTTTGGCAGAACGCGCGTGTGGATTTCTACCAAACGACGTGAAAAGCATGCCAATGCTGCTCTTTTTAGAACCCGCACATGGATTTGTGCCAAAACGCGTTTTAAGCATGAATATGACACTTTTGGTAGACGAGTATGCAGTTTTCTGCAAAACTACACGATATGCATGCAAATGGTGCTTTTGGCAGAACGCGCGTGTGGATTTCTACCAAACGACGTGAAAAGCATGCCAATGCTGCTCTTTTTAGAACCCGCACATGGATTTGTGCCAAAACGCGTTTTAAGCATGAATACGCAACTTTTGGTAGAGGAGGATGCAGTTTTCTGCAAAACTACACGATATGCATGCAAATGACGCTTTTGGCAGAACGCGCGTGTGGATTTCTACCAAACGACGTGAAAAGCATGCCAATGCTGCTCTTTTTAGAACCCGCACATGGATTTGTGCCAAAACGCGTTTTATGCATGAATATGACACTTTTGGTAGACGAGGATGCAGTTTTCTGCAAAACCACACGATATGCATGCAAATGGTGCTTTTGGCAGAACGCGCGTGTGGATTTCTACCAAACGACGTGAAAAGCATGCCAATGCTGCTCTTTTTAGAACCCGCACATGGATTTGCGCCAAAACGCGTTTTAAGCATGAATATGACACTTTTGGTAGACGAGTATGCAGTTTTCTGCAAAACTACACGATATGCATGCAAATGGTGCTTTTGGCAGAACGCGCGTGTGGATTTCTACCAAACGACGTGAAAAGCATGCCAATGCTGCTCTTTTTAGAACCCGCACATGGATTTGTGCCAAAACGCGTTTTAAGCATGAATACGCAACTTTTGGTAGACGAGGATGCAGTTTTCTGCAAAACTACACGATATGCATGCAAATGGTGCTTTTGGCAGAACGCGCGTGTGGATTTCTACCAAACGACGTGAAAAGCATGCCAATGCTGCTCTTTTTAGCACCCGCACATGGATTTGTGCCAAAACGTGTTTTAAGCATGAATATGACACTTTTGGTAGACGAGTATGCAGTTTTCTGCAAAACTACACGATATGCATGCAAATGGTGCTTTTGGCAGAACGCGCGTGTGGATTTCTACCAAACGACGTGAAAAGCATGCCAATGCTGCTCTTTTTAGCACCCGCACATGGATTTGTGCCAAAACGCGTTTTAAGCATGAATATGACACTTTTGGTAGACGAGTATGCAGTTTCTGCAAAACTACACGATATGCATGCAAATGGTGCTTTTGGCAGAACGCGCGTGTGGATTTCTACCAAACGACGTGAAAAGCATGCCAATGCTGCTCTTTTTAGCACCCGCACATGGATTTGTGCCAAAACGCGTTTTAAGCATGAATACGCAACTTTTGGTAGACGAGGATGCAGTTTTCTGCAAAACTACACGATGTGCATGCAAATGACGCTTTTGGCAGAACGCGCGTGTGGATTTCTACCAAACGACGTGAAAAGCATGCCGATGCTGCTCATTTTAGCACACGCACATGGATTTGTGCCAAAACGCGTTTTAAGCATGAATATGCAACTTTTGGTAGACGAGGATGCAGTTTTCTGCAAAACCACACGATATGCATGCAAATGGTGCTTTTGGCAGAACGCGCGTGTGGATTTCTACCAATCGACGTGAAAAGCATGCCAATGCTGCTCTTTTTCGAACCCGCACATGGATTTGTGCCAAAACGCGTTTTAAGCATGAATATGACACTTTTGGTAGACGAGTATGCAGTTTTCTGCAAAACTACACGATATGCATGCAAATGGTGCTTTTGGCAGAACGCGCGTGTGGATTTCTACCAAACGACGTGAAAAGCATGCCAATGCTGCTCTTTTTAGAACCCGCACATGGATTTGTGCCAAAACGCGTTTTAAGCATGAATATGACACTTTTGGTAGACGAGTATGCAGTTTTCTGCAAAACTACACGATATGCATGCAAATGGTGCTTTTGGCAGAACGCGCGTGTGGATTTCTACCAAACGACGTGAAAAGCATGCCAATGCTGCTCTTTTTAGAACCCGCACATGGATTTGTGCCAAAACGCGTTTTAAGCATGAATATGACACTTTTGGTAGACGAGTATGCAGTTTTCTGCAAAACTACACGATATGCATGCAAATGGTGCTTTTGGCAGAACGCGCGTGTGGATTTCTACCAAACGACGTGAAAAGCATGCCAATGCTGCTCTTTTTAGAACCCGCACATGGATTTGTGCCAAAACGTGTTTTAAGCATGAATACGCAACTTTTGGTAGACGAGGATGCAGTTTTCTGCAAAACTACACGATATGCATGCAAATGACGCTTTTGGCAGAACGCGCGTGTGGATTTCTACCAAACGACGTGAAAAGCATGCCAATGCTGCTCTTTTTAGAACCCGCACATGGATTTGTGCCAAAACGCGTTTTAAGCATGAATATGACACTTTTGGTAGACGAGTATGCAGTTTTCTGCAAAACTACACGATATGCATGCAAATGGTGCTTTTGGCAGAACGCGCGTGTGGATTTCTACCAAACGACGTGAAAATCATGCCAATGCTGCTCTTTTTAGAACCCGCACATGGATTTGTGCCAAAACGCGTTTTAAGCATGAATACGCAACTTTTGGTAGACGAGGATGCAGTTTTCTGCAAAACTACACGATATGCATGCAAATGACGCTTTTGGCAGAACGCGCGTGTGGATTTCTACCAAACGACGTGAAAAGCATGCCAATGCTGCTCTTTTTAGAACCCGCACATGGATTTGTGCCAAAACGCGTTTTAAGCATGAATATGACACTTTTGGTAGACGAGGATGCAGTTTTCTGCAAAACCACACGATATGCATGCAAATGGTGCTTTTGGCAGAACGCGCGTGTGGATTTCTACCAAACGACGTGAAAAGCATGCCAATGCTGCTCTTTTTAGAACCCGCACATGGATTTGTGCCAAAACGCGTTTTAAGCATGAATACGCAACTTTTGGTAGACGAGGATGCAGTTTTCTGCAAAACTACACGATATGCATGCAAATGGTGCTTTTGGCAGAACGCGCGTGTGGATTTCTACCAAACGACCTGAAAAGCATGCCAATGCTGCTCTTTTTAGCACCCGCACATGGATTTGTGCCAAAACGTGTTTTAAGCATGAATATGACACTTTTGGTAGACGAGTATGCAGTTTTCTGCAAAACTACACGATATGCATGCAAATGGTGCTTTTGGCAGAACGCGCGTGTGGATTTCTACCAAACGACGTGAAAAGCATGCCAATGCTGCTCTTTTTAGCACCCGCACATGGATTTGTGCCAAAACGCGTTTTAAGCATGAATATGACACTTTTGGTAGACGAGTGTGCAGTTTTCTGCAAAACTACACGATATGCATGCAAATGGTGCTTTTGGCAGAACGCGCGTGTGGATTTCTACCAAACGACGTGAAAAGCATGCCAATGCTGCTCTTTTTAGCACCCGCACATGGATTTGTGCCAAAACGCGTTTTAAGCATGAATACGCAACTTTTGGTAGACGAGGATGCAGTTTTCTGCAAAACTACACGATGTGCATGCAAATGACGCTTTTGGCAGAACGCGCGTGTGGATTTCTACCAAACGACGTGAAAAGCATGCCGATGCTGCTCATTTTAGCACCCGCACATGGATTTGTGCCAAAACGCGTTTTAAGCATGAATATGCAACTTTTGGTAGACGAGGATGCAGTTTTCTGCAAAACCACACGATATGCATGCAAATGGTGCTTTTGGCAGAACGCGCGTGTGGATTTCTACCAATCGACGTGAAAAGCATGCCAATGCTGCTCTTTTCCGAACCCGCACATGGATTTGTGCCAAAACGCGTTTTAAGCATGAATATGACACTTTTGGTAGACGAGTATGCAGTTTTCTGCAAAACTACACGATATGCATGCAAATGGTGCTTTTGGCAGAACGCGCGTGTGGATTTCTACCAAACGACGTGAAAAGCATGCCAATGCTGCTCTTTTTAGAACCCGCACATGGATTTGTGCCAAAACGCGTTTTAAGCATGAATATGACACTTTTGGTAGACGAGTATGCAGTTTTCTGCAAAACTACACGATATGCATGCAAATGGTGCTTTTGGCAGAACGCGCGTGTGGATTTCTACCAAACGACGTGAAAAGCATGCCAATGCTGCTCTTTTTAGAACCCGCACATGGATTTGTGCCAAAACGCGTTTTAAGCATGAATATGACACTTTTGGTAGACGAGTATGCAGTTTTCTGCAAAACTACACGATATGCATGCAAATGGTGCTTTTGGCAGAACGCGCGTGTGGATTTCTACCAAACGACGTGAAAAGCATGCCAATGCTGCTCTTTTTAGAACCCGCACATGGATTTGTGCCAAAACGTGTTTTAAGCATGAATACGCAACTTTTGGTAGACGAGGATGCAGTTTTCTGCAAAACTACACGATATCCATGCAAATGACGCTTTTGGCAGAACGCGCGTGTGGATTTCTACCAAACGACGTGAAAAGCATGCCAATGCTGCTCTTTTTAGAACCCGCACATGGATTTGTGCCAAAACGCGTTTTAAGCATGAATATGACACTTTTGGTAGACGAGTATGCAGTTTTCTGCAAAACTACACGATATGCATGCAAATGGTGCTTTTGGCAGAACGCGCGTGTGGATTTCTACCAAACGACGTGAAAAGCATGCCAATGCTGCTCTTTTTAGAACCCGCACATGGATTTGTGCCAAAACGCGTTTTAAGCATGAATACGCAACTTTTGGTAGACGAGGATGCAGTTTTCTGCAAAACTACACGATATGCATGCAAATGACGCTTTTGGCAGAACGCGCGTGTGGATTTCTACCAAACGACGTGAAAAGCATGCCAATGCTGCTCTTTTTAGAACCCGCACATGGATTTGTGCCAAAACGCGTTTTAAGCATGAATATGACACTTTTGGTAGACGAGGATGCAGTTTTCTGCAAAACCACACGATATGCATGCAAATGGTGCTTTTGGCAGAACGCGCGTGTGGATTTCTACCAAACGACGTGAAAAGCATGCCAATGCTGCTCTTTTTAGAACCCGCACATGGATTTGCGCCAAAACGCGTTTTAAGCATGAATATGACACTTTTGGTAGACGAGTATGCAGTTTTCTGCAAAACTACACGATATGCATGCAAATGGTGCTTTTGGCAGAACGCGCGTGTGGATTTCTACCAAACGACGTGAAAAGCATGCCAATGCTGCTCTTTTAGAACCCGCACATGGATTTGTGCCAAAACGCGTTTTAAGCATGAATACGCAACTTTTGGTAGACGAGGATGCAGTTTTCTGCAAAACTACACGATATGCATGCAAATGACGCTTTTGGCAGAACGCGCGTGTGGATTTCTACCAAACGACGTGAAAAGCATGCCAATGCTGCTCTTTTTAGAACCCGCACATGGATTTGTGCCAAAACGCGTTTTAAGCATGAATATGACACTTTTGGTAGACGAGTATGCAGTTTTCTGCAAAACTACACGATATGCATGCAAATGGTGCTTTTGGCAGAACGCGCGTGTGGATTTCTACCAAACGACGTGAAAAGCATGCCAATGCTGCTCTTTTTAGCACCCGCACATGGATTTGTGCCAAAACGCGTTTTAAGCATGAATATGACACTTTTGGTAGACGAGTATGCAGTTTTCTGCAAAACTACACGATATGCATGCAAATGGTGCTTTTGGCAGAACGCGCGTGTGGATTTCTACCAAACGACGTGAAAAGCATGCCAATGCTGCTCTTTTTAGAACCCGCACATGGATTTGTGCCAAAACGCGTTTTAAGCATGAATATGACACTTTTGGTAGACGAGTATGCAGTTTTCTGCAAAACTACACGATATGCATGCAAATGGTGCTTTTGGCAGAACGCGCGTGTGGATTTCTACCAAACGACGTGAAAAGCATGCCAATGCTGCTCTTTTTAACACCCGCACATGGATTTGTGCCAAAACGCGTTTTAAGCATGAATACGCAACTTTTGGTAGACGAGGATGCAGTTTTCTGCAAAACTACACGATATGCATGCAAATGACGCTTTTGGCAGAACGCGCGTGTGGATTTCTACCAAACGACGTGAAAAGCATGCCAATGCTGCTCTTTTTAGAACCCGCACATGGATTTGCGCCAAAACGCGTTTTAAGCATGAATATGACACTTTTGGTAGACGAGGATGCAGTTTTCTGCAAAACTACACGATATGCATGCAAATGACGCTTTTGGCAGAACGCGCGTGTGGATTTCTACCAAACGACGTGAAAAGCATGCCAATGCTGCTCTTTTTAGAACCCGCACATGGATTTGTGCCAAAACGCGTTTTAAGCATGAATATGACACTTTTGGTAGACGAGTATGCAGTTTTCTGCAAAACTACACGATATGCATGCAAATGGTGCTTTTGGCAGAACGCGCGTGTGGATTTCTACCAAACGACGTGAAAAGCATGCCAATGCTGCTCTTTTTAGCACCCGCACATGGATTTGTGCCAAAACGCGTTTTAAGCATGAATATGACACTTTTGGTAGACGAGTATGCAGTTTTCTGCAAAACTACACGATATGCATGCAAATGGTGCTTTTGGCAGAACGCGCGTGTGGATTTCTACCAAACGACGTGAAAAGCATGCCAATGCTGCTCTTTTTAGAACCCGCACATGGATTTGTGCCAAAACGCGTTTTAAGCATGAATATGACACTTTTGGTAGACGAGTATGCAGTTTTCTGCAAAACTACACGATATGCATGCAAATGGTGCTTTTGGCAGAACGCGCGTGTGGATTTCTACCAAACGACGTGAAAAGCATGCCAATGCTGCTCTTTTTAGCACCCGCACATGGATTTGTGCCAAAACGCGTTTTAAGCATGAATACGCAACTTTTGGTAGACGAGGATGCAGTTTTCTGCAAAACTACACGATATGCATGCAAATGACGCTTTTGGCAGAACGCGCGTGTGGATTTCTACCAAACGACGTGAAAAGCATGCCGATGCTGCTCATTTTAGCACCCGCACATGGATTTGTGCCAAAACGCGTTTTAAGCATGAATATGCAACTTTTGGTAGACGAGGATGCAGTTTTCTGCAAAACCACACGATATGCATGCAAATGGTGCTTTTGGCAGAACGCGCGTGTGGATTTCTACCAAACGACGTGAAAAGCATGCCAATGCTGCTCTTTTTCGAACCCGCACATGGATTTGTGCCAAAACGCGTTTTAAGCATGAATATGACACTTTTGGTAAACGAGTATGCAGTTTTCTGCAAAACTACACGATATGCATGCAAATGGTGCTTTTGGCAGAACGCGCGTGTGGATTTCTACCAAACGACGTGAAAAGCATGCCAATGCTGCTCTTTTTAGCACCCGCACATGGATTTGTGCCAAAACGCGTTTTAAGCATGAATACGCAACTTTTGGTAGACGAGGATGCAGTTTTCTGCAAAACTACACGATATGCATGCAAATGACGCTTTTGGCAGAACGCGCGTGTGGATTTCTACCAAACGACGTGAAAAGCATGCCGATGCTGCTCATTTTAGCACCCGCACATGGATTTGTGCCAAAACGCGTTTTAAGCATGAATATGCAACTTTTGGTAGACGAGGATGCAGTTTTCTGCAAAACCACACGATATGCATGCAAATGGTGCTTTTGGCAGAACGCGCGTGTGGATTTCTACCAAACGACGTGAAAAGCATGCCAATGCTGCTCTTTTTAGAACCCGCACATGGATTTGTGCCAAAACGCGTTTTAAGCATGAATATGACACTTTTGGTAGACGAGGATGCAGTTTTCTGCAAAACCACACGATATGCATGCAAATGGTGCTTTTGGCAGAACGCGCGTGTGGATTTCTACCAAACGACGTGAAAAGCATGCCAATGCTGCTCTTTTTAGAACCCGCACATGGATTTGCGCCAAAACGCGTTTTAAGCATGAATATGACACTTTTGGTAGACGAGTATGCAGTTTTCTGCAAAACTACACGATATGCATGCAAATGGTGCTTTTGGCAGAACGCGCGTGTGGATTTCTACCAAACGACGTGAAAAGCATGCCAATGCTGCTCTTTTTAGAACCCGCACATGGATTTGTGCCAAAACGCGTTTTAAGCATGAATACGCAACTTTTGGTAGACGAGGATGCAGTTTTCTGCAAAACTACACGATATGCATGCAAATGACGCTTTTGGCAGAACGCGCGTGTGGATTTCTACCAAACGACGTGAAAAGCATGCCAATGCTGCTCTTTTTAGAACCCGCACATGGATTTGTGCCAAAACGCATTTTAAGCATGAATATGACACTTTTGGTAGACGAGTATGCAGTTTTCTGCAAAACTACACGATATGCATGCAAATGGTGCTTTTGGCAGAACGCGCGTGTGGATTTCTACCAAACGACGTGAAAAGCATGCCAATGCTGCTCTTTTTAGCACCCGCACATGGATTTGTGCCAAAACGCGTTTTAAGCATGAATATGACACTTTTGGTAGACGAGTATGCAGTTTTCTGCAAAACTACACGATATGCATGCAAATGGTGCTTTTGGCAGAACGCGCGTGTGGATTTCTACCAAACGACGTGAAAAGCATGCCAATGCTGCTCTTTTTAGAACCCGCACATGGATTTGTGCCAAAACGCGTTTTAAGCATGAATATGACACTTTTGGTAGACGAGTATGCAGTTTTCTGCAAAACTACACGATATGCATGCAAATGGTGCTTTTGGCAGAACGCGCGTGTGGATTTCTACCAAACGACGTGAAAAGCATGCCAATGCTGCTCTTTTTAACACCCGCACATGGATTTGTGCCAAAACGCGTTTTAAGCATGAATACGCAACTTTTGGTAGACGAGGATGCAGTTTTCTGCAAAACTACACGATATGCATGCAAATGACGCTTTTGGCAGAACGCGCGTGTGGATTTCTACCAAACGACGTGAAAAGCATGCCAATGCTGCTCTTTTTAGAACCCGCACATGGATTTGCGCCAAAACGCGTTTTAAGCATGAATATGACACTTTTGGTAGACGAGGATGCAGTTTTCTGCAAAACTACACGATATGCATGCAAATGACGCTTTTGGCAGAACGCGCGTGTGGATTTCTACCAAACGACGTGAAAAGCATGCCAATGCTGCTCTTTTTAGAACCCGCACATGGATTTGTGCCAAAACGCGTTTTAAGCATGAATATGACACTTTTGGTAGACGAGTATGCAGTTTTCTGCAAAACTACACGATATGCATGCAAATGGTGCTTTTGGCAGAACGCGCGTGTGGATTTCTACCAAACGACGTGAAAAGTATGCCAATGCTGCTCTTTTTAGCACCCGCACATGGATTTGTGCCAAAACGCGTTTTAAGCATGAATATGACACTTTTGGTAGACGAGTATGCAGTTTTCTGCAAAACTACACGATATGCATGCAAATGGTGCTTTTGGCAGAACGCGCGTGTGGATTTCTACCAAACGACGTGAAAAGCATGCCAATGCTGCTCTTTTTAGAACCCGCACATGGATTTGTGCCAAAACGCGTTTTAAGCATGAATATGACACTTTTGGTAGACGAGTATGCAGTTTTCTGCAAAACTACACGATATGCATGCAAATGGTGCTTTTGGCAGAACGCGCGTGTGGATTTCTACCAAACGACGTGAAAAGCATGCCAATGCTGCTCTTTTTAGCACCCGCACATGGATTTGTGCCAAAACGCGTTTTAAGCATGAATACGCAACTTTTGGTAGACGAGGATGCAGTTTTCTGCAAAACTACACGATATGCATGCAAATGACGCTTTTGGCAGAACGCGCGTGTGGATTTCTACCAAACGACGTGAAAAGCATGCCGATGCTGCTCATTTTAGCACCCGCACATGGATTTGTGCCAAAACGCGTTTTAAGCATGAATATGCAACTTTTGGTAGACGAGGATGCAGTTTTCTGCAAAACCACACGATATGCATGCAAATGGTGCTTTTGGCAGAACGCGCGTGTGGATTTCTACCAAACGACGTGAAAAGCATGCCAATGCTGCTCTTTTTCGAACCCGCACATGGATTTGTGCCAAAACGCGTTTTAAGCATGAATATGACACTTTTGGTAAACGAGTATGCAGTTTTCTGCAAAACTACACGATATGCATGCAAATGGTGCTTTTGGCAGAACGCGCGTGTGGATTTCTACCAAACGACGTGAAAAGCATGCCAATGCTGCTCTTTTTAGAACCCGCACATGGATTTGTGCCAAAACGCGTTTTAAGCATGAATATGACACTTTTGGTAGACGAGTATGCAGTTTTCTGCAAAACTACACGATATGCATGCAAATGGTGCTTTTGGCAGAACGCGCGTGTGGATTTCTACCAAACGACGTGAAAAGCATGCCAATGCTGCTCTTTTTAGCACCCGCACATGGATTTGTGCCAAAACGCGTTTTAAGCATGAATACGCAACTTTTGGTAGACGAGGATGCAGTTTTCTGCAAAACCACACGATATGCATGCAAATGACGCTTTTGGCAGAACGCGCGTGTGGATTTCTACCAAACGACGTGAAAAGCATGCGATGCTGCTCATTTTAGCACCCGCACATGGATTTGTGCCAAAACGCGTTTTAAGCATGAATATGACACTTTTGGTATACGAGGATGCAGTTTTCTGCAAAACCACACGACATGCATGCAAATGGTGCTTTTGGCAGAACGCGCGTGTGGATTTCTACCAAACGACGTGAAAAGCATGCCAATGCTGCTCTTTTTAGAACCCGCACATGGATTTGTGCCAAAACGCGTTTTAAGCATGAATATGACACTTTTGGTAGACGAGTATGCAGTTTTCTGCAAAACTACACGATATGCATGCAAATGGTGCTTTTGGCAGAACGCGCGTGTGGATTTCTACCAAACGACGTGAAAAGCATGCCAATGCTGCTCTTTTTAGCACCCGCACATGGATTTGTGCCAAAACGCGTTTTAAGCATGAATACGCAACTTTTGGTAGACGAGGATGCAGTTTTCTGCAAAACTACACGATATGCATGCAAATGACGCTTTTGGCAGAACGCGCGTGTGGATTTCTACCAAACGACGTGAAAAGCATGCCGATGCTGCTCATTTTAGCACCCGCACATGGATTTGTGCCAAAACGCGTTTTAAGCATGAATATGCAACTTTTGGTAGACGAGGATGCAGTTTTCTGCAAAACCACACGATATGCATGCAAATGGTGCTTTTGGCAGAACGCGCGTGTGGATTTCTACCAAACGACGTGAAAAGCATGCCAATGCTGCTCTTTTTAGCACCCGCACATGGATTTGTGCCAAAACGCGTTTTAAGCATGAATACGCAACTTTTGGTAGACGAGGATGCAGTTTTCTGCAAAACTACACGATATGCATGCAAATGACGCTTTTGGCAGAACGCGCGTGTGGATTTCTACCAAACGACGTGAAAAGCATGCCGATGCTGCTCATTTTAGCACCCGCACATGGATTTGTGCCAAAACGCGTTTTAAGCATGAATATGCAACTTTTGGTAGACGAGGATGCAGTTTTCTGCAAAACCACACGATATGCATGCAAATGGTGCTTTTGGCAGAACGCGCGTGTGGATTTCTACCAAACGACGTGAAAAGCATGCCAATGCTGCTCTTTTTCGAACCCGCACATGGATTTGTGCCAAAACGCGTTTTAAGCATGAATATGACACTTTTGGTAAACGAGTATGCAGTTTTCTGCAAAACTACACGATATGCATGCAAATGGTGCTTTTGGCAGAACGCGCGTGTGGATTTCTACCAAACGACGTGAAAAGCATGCCAATGCTGCTCTTTTTAGAACCCGCACATGGATTTGTGCCAAAACGCGTTTTAAGCATGAATATGACACTTTTGGTAGACGAGTATGCAGTTTTCTGCAAAACTACACGATATGCATGCAAATGGTGCTTTTGGCAGAACGCGCGTGTGGATTTCTACCAAACGACGTGAAAAGCATGCCAATGCTGCTCTTTTTAGCACCCGCACATGGATTTGTGCCAAAACGCGTTTTAAGCATGAATACGCAACTTTTGGTAGACGAGGATGCAGTTTTCTGCAAAACCACACGATATGCATGCAAATGACGCTTTTGGCAGAACGCGCGTGTGGATTTCTACCAAACGACGTGAAAAGCATGCGATGCTGCTCATTTTAGCACCCGCACATGGATTTGTGCCAAAACGCGTTTTAAGCATGAATATGACACTTTTGGTATACGAGGATGCAGTTTTCTGCAAAACCACACGACATGCATGCAAATGGTGCTTTTGGCAGAACGCGCGTGTGGATTTCTACCAAACGACGTGAAAAGCATGCCAATGCTGCTCTTTTTAGAACCCGCACATGGATTTGTGCCAAAACGCGTTTTAAGCATGAATATGACACTTTTGGTAGACGAGTATGCAGTTTTCTGCAAAACTACACGATATGCATGCAAATGGTGCTTTTGGCAGAACGCGCGTGTGGATTTCTACCAAACGACGTGAAAAGCATGCCAATGCTGCTCTTTTTAGCACCCGCACATGGATTTGTGCCAAAACGCGTTTTAAGCATGAATACGCAACTTTTGGTAGACGAGGATGCAGTTTTCTGCAAAACTACACGATATGCATGCAAATGACGCTTTTGGCAGAACGCGCGTGTGGATTTCTACCAAACGACGTGAAAAGCATGCCGATGCTGCTCATTTTAGCACCCGCACATGGATTTGTGCCAAAACGCGTTTTAAGCATGAATATGCAACTTTTGGTAGACGAGGATGCAGTTTTCTGCAAAACCACACGATATGCATGCAAATGGTGCTTTTGGCAGAACGCGCGTGTGGATTTCTACCAAACGACGTGAAAAGCATGCCAATGCTGCTCTTTTTAGAACCCGCACATGGATTTGTGCCAAAACGCGTTTTAAGCATGAATATGACACTTTTGGTAGACGAGTATGCAGTTTTCTGCAAAACTACACGATATGCATGCAAATGGTGCTTTTGGCAGAACGCGCGTGTGGATTTCTACCAAACGACGTGAAAAGCATGCCAATGCTGCTCTTTTTAGAACCCGCACATGGATTTGTGCCAAAACGCGTTTTAAGCATGAATATGACACTTTTGGTAGACGAGTATGCAGTTTTCTGCAAAACTACACGATATGCATGCAAATGGTGCTTTTGGCAGAACGCGCGTGTGGATTTCTACCAAACGACGTGAAAAGCATGCCAATGCTGCTCTTTTTAGCACCCGCACATGGATTTGTGCCAAAACGCGTTTTAAGCATGAATACGCAACTTTTGGTAGACGAGGATGCAGTTTTCTGCAAAACCACACGATATGCATGCAAATGACGCTTTTGGCAGAACGCGCGTGTGGATTTCTACCGAACGACGTGAAAAGCATGCGATGCTGCTCATTTTAGCACCCGCACATGGATTTGTGCCAAAACGCGTTTTAAGCATGAATATGACACTTTTGGTATACGAGGATGCAGTTTTCTACAAAACCACACGATATGCATGCAAATGGTGCTTTTGGCAGAACGCGCTTGTGGATTTCTACCAAACGACGTGAAAAGCATGTCAATGCTGCTCTTTTTAGAACCCGCACACGGATTTGTGCCAAAACGCGTTTTAAGCATGAATATGACACTTTTGGTAGACGAGTATGCAGTTTTCTGCAAAACTACACGATATGCATGCAAATGGTGCTTTTGGCAGAACGCGCGTGTGGATTTCTACCAAACGACGTGAAAAGCATGCCAATGCTGCTCTTTTTAGCACGCGCACATGGATTTGCGCCAAAACGCGTTTTAAGCATGAATATGACACTTTTGGTAGACGAGGATGCAGTTTTCTGCAAAACCACACGATATGCATGCAAATAGTGCTTTTGGCAGAACGCGCGTGTGGATTTCTACCAAACGACGTGAAATGCATGCCAATGCTGCTCTTTTTAGAACCCGCACATGGATTTGTGCCAAAACACGTTTTAAGCATGAATATGACACTTTGGTAGACGAGTATGCAGTTTTCTGCAAAACTACACGATATGCATGCAAATGGTGCTTTTGGCAGAACGCGCGTGTGGATTTCTACCAAACGACGTGAAAAGCATGCCAATGCTGCTCTTTTTAGAACCCGCACATGGATTTGTGCCAAAACGCGTTTTAAGCATGAATATGACACTTTTGGTAGACGAGTATGCAGTTTTCTGCAAAACTACACGATATGCATGCAAATGGTGCTTTTGGCAGAACGCGTGTGTGGATTTGTACTAAACGACGTGAAAAGCATGCCAATGCTGCTCTTTTTAGAACCCGCACATGGATTTGTGCCAAAACGCGTTTTAAGCATGAATATGACACTTTTGGTAGACGAGTATGCAGTTTTCAGCAAAACTACACGATATGCATGCAAATGGTGCTTTTGGCAGAACGCGCGTGTGGATTTCTACCAAACGACGTGAAAAGCATGCCAATGCTGCTCTTTTTAGAACCCGCACATGGATTTGTGACAAAACGCGTTTTAAGCATGAATATGACACTTTTGGTAGACGAGTATGCAGTTTTCTGCAAAACTACACGATATGCATGCAAATGGTGCTTTTGGCAGAACGCGCGTGTGGATTTCTACCAAACGACGTGAAAAGCATGCCAATGCTGCTCTTTTTAGCACCCGCACATGGATTTGTGCCAAAACGCGTTTTAAGCATGAATACGCAACTTTTGGTAGACGAGGATGCAGTTTTCTGCAAAACTACACGATATGCATGCAAATGACGCTTTTGGCAGAACGCGCGTGTGGATTTCTACCAAACGACGTGAAAAGCATGCCAATGCTGCTCTTTTTAGCACCCGCACATGGATTTGTGCCAAAACGCGTTTTAAGCATGAATACGCAACTTTTGGTAGACGAGGATGCAGTTTTCTGCAAAACTACACGATATGCATGCAAATGACGCTTTTGGCAGAACGCGCGTGTGGATTTCTACCAAACGACGTGAAAAGCATGCCGATGCTGCTCATTTTAGCACCCGCACATGGATTTGTGCCAAAACGCGTTTTAAGCATGAATATGCAACTTTTGGTAGACGAGGATGCAGTTTTCTGCAAAACCACACGATATGCATGCAAATGGTGCTTTTGGCAGAACGCGCGTGTGGATTTCTACCAAACGACGTGAAAAGCATGCCAATGCTGCTCTTTTTAGAACCCGCACATGGATTTGTGCCAAAACGCGTTTTAAGCATGAATATGACACTTTTGGTAGACGAGTATGCAGTTTTCTGCAAAACTACACGATATGCATGCAAATGATGCTTTTGGCAGAACGCGCGTGTGGATTTCTACCAAACGACGTGAAAAGCATGCCAATGCTGCTCTTTTTAGAACCCGCACATGGATTTGTGACAAAACGCGTTTTAAGCATGAATATGACACTTTTGGTAGACGAGTATTCAGTTTTCTGCAAAACTACACGATATGCATGCAAATGGTGCTTTTGGCAGAACGCGCGTGTGGATTTCTACCAAACGACGTGAAAAGCATGCCAATGCTGCTCTTTTTAGCACCCGCACATGGATTTGTGCCAAAACGCGTTTTAAGCATGAATACGCAACTTTTGGTAGACGAGGATGCAGTTTTCTGCAAAACTACACGATATGCATGCAAATGACGCTTTTGGCAGAACGCGCGTGTGGATTTCTACCAAACGACGTGAAAAGCATGCCGATGCTGCTCATTTTAGCACCCGCACATGGATTTGTGCCAAAACGCGTTTTAAGCATGAATATGCAACTGTTGGTAGACGAGGATGCAGTTTTCTGCAAAACCACATGATATGCATGCAAATGGTGCTTTTGGCAGAACGCGCGTGTGGATTTCTACCAAACGACGTGAAAAGCATGCCAATGCTGCTCTTTTTCGAACCCGCACATGGATTTGTGCCAAAACGCGTTTTAAGCATGAATATGACACTTTTGGTAGACGAGTATGCAGTTTTCTGCAAAACTACACGATATGCATGCAAATGGTGCTTTTGGCAGAACGCGCGTGTGGATTTCTACCAAACGACGTGAAAAGCATGCCAATGCTGCTCTTTTTAGAACCCGCACATGGATTTGTGCCAAAACGCGTTTTAAGCATGAATATGACACTTTTGGTAGACGAGTATGCAGTTTTCTGCAAAACTACACGATATGCATGCAAATGGTGCTTTTGGCAGAACGCGCGTGTGGATTTCTACCAAACGACGTGAAAAGCATGCCAATGCTGCTCTTTTTAGCACCCGCACATGGATTTGTGCCAAAACGCGTTTTAAGCATGAATACGCAAGTTTTGGTAGACGAGGATGCAGTTTTCTGCAAAACCACACGATATGCATGCAAATGACGCTTTTGGCAGAACGCGCTTGTGGATTTCAA
Source organism: Dermacentor albipictus (assembly GCF_038994185.2). Classification (NCBI taxonomy): domain Eukaryota; kingdom Metazoa; phylum Arthropoda; class Arachnida; order Ixodida; family Ixodidae; genus Dermacentor; species Dermacentor albipictus. Next base: position 5,391 of record NW_027226072.1, on the reverse strand, counting down.
CCAAACGACGTGAAAAGCATGCCGATGCTGCTCATTTTAGCACCCGCACATGGATTTGTGCCAAAACGCGTTTTAAGCATGAATATGACACTTTTGGTATACGAGGATGTAGTTTTCTGCAAAACCACACGATATGTATGCAAATGGTGCTTTTGGCAGAACGCGCTTGTGGATTTCTACCAAACGACGTGAAAAGCATGTCAATGCTGCTCTTTTTAGAACCCGCACACGGATTTGTGCCAAAACGCGTTTTAAGCATGAATATGACACTTTTGGTAGACGAGTATGCAGTTTTCTGCAAAACTACACGATATGCATGCAAATGGTGCTTTTGGCAGAACGCGCGTGTGGATTTCTACCAAACGACGTGAAAAGCATGCCAATGCTGCTCTTTTTAGAACCCGCACATGGATTTGTGCCAAAACGCGTTTTAAGCATGAATATGACACTTTTGGTAGACGAGTATGCAGTTTTCTGCAAAACTACACGATATGCATGCAAATGGTGCTTTTGGCAGAACGCGCGTGTGGATTTCTACCAAACGACGTGAAAAGCATGCCAATGCTGCTCTTTTTAGAACCCGCACATGGATTTGTGCCAAAACGCGTTTTAAGCATGAATATGACACTTTTGGTAGACGAGTATGCAGTTTTCTGCAAAACTACACGATATGCATGCAAATGGTGCTTTTGGCAGAACGCGCGTGTGGATTTCTACCAAACGACGTGAAAAGCATGCCAATGCTGCTCTTTTTAGAACCCGCACATGGATTTGTGCCAAAACGCGTTTTAAGCATGAATATGAAACTTTTGGTAGACGAGTATGCAGTTTTCTGCAAAACTACACGATATGCATGCAAATGGTGCTTTTGGCAGAACGCGCGTGTGGATTTCTACCAAACGACGTGAAAAGCATGCCAATGCTGCTCTTTTTAGAACCCGCACATGGATTTGTGCCAAAACGTGTTTTAAGCATGAATACGCAACTTTTGGTAGACGAGGATGCAGTTTTCTGCAAAACTACACGATATGCATGCAAATGACGCTTTTGGCAGAACGCGCGTGTGGATTTCTACCAAACGACGTGAAAAGCATGCCAATGCTGCTCTTTTTAGAACCCGCACATGGATTTGTGCCAAAACGCGTTTTAAGCATGAATATGACACTTTTGGTAGACGAGTATGCAGTTTTCTGCAAAACTACACGATATGCATGCAAATGGTGCTTTTGGCAGAACGCGCGTGTGGATTTCTACCAAACGACGTGAAAAGCATGCCAATGCTGCTCTTTTTAGAACCCGCACATGGATTTGTGCCAAAACGCGTTTTAAGCATGAATACGCAACTTTTGGTAGACGAGGATGCAGTTTTCTACAAAACTACACGATATGCATGCAAATGACGCTTTTGGCAGAACGCGCGTGTGGATTTCTACCAAACGACGTGAAAAGCATGCCAATGCTGCTCTTTTTAGCACCCGCACATGGATTTGTGCCAAAACGCGTTTTAAGCATGAATATGACACTTTTGGTAGACGAGTATGCAGTTTTCTGCAAAACTACACTATATGCATGCAAATGGTGCTTTTGGCAGAACGCGCGTGTGGATTTCTACCAAACGACGTGAAAAGCATGCCAATGCTGCTCTTTTTAGAACCCGCACATGGATTTGTGCCAAAACGCGTTTTAAGCATGAATATGACACTTTTGGTAGACGAGTATGCAGTTTTCTGCAAAACTACACGATATGCATGCAAATGGTGCTTTTGGCAGAACGCGCGTGTGGATTTCTACCAAACGACGTGAAAAGCATGCCAATGCTGCTCTTTTTAGAACCCGCACATGGATTTGTGCCAAAACGTGTTTTAAGCATGAATACGCAACTTTTGGTAGACGAGGATGCAGTTTTCTGCAAAACTACACGATATGCATGCAAATGACGCTTTTGGCAGAACGCGCGTGTGGATTTCTACCAAACGACGTGAAAAGCATGCCAATGCTGCTCTTTTAGAACCCGCACATGGATTTGTGCCAAAACGCGTTTTAAGCATGAATATGACACTTTTGGTAGACGAGTATGCAGTTTTCTGCAAAACTACACGATATGCATGCAAATGGTGCTCTTGGCAGAACGCGCGTGTGGATTTCTACCAAACGACGTGAAAAGCATGCCAATGCTGCTCTTTTTAGAACCCGCACATGGATTTGTGCCAAAACGCGTTTTAAGCATGAATACGCAACTTTTGGTAGACGAGGATGCAGTTTTCTACAAAACTACACGATATGCATGCAAATGACGCTTTTGGCAGAACGCGCGTGTGGATTTCTACCAAACGACGTGAAAAGCATGCCAATGCTGCTCTTTTTAGAACCCGCACATGGATTTGTGCAAAACGCGTTTTAAGCATGAATATGACACTTTTGGTAGACGAGGATGCAGTTTTCTGCAAAACCACACGATATGCATGCAAATGGTGCTTTTGGCAGAACGCGCGTGTGGATTTCTACCAAACGACGTGAAAAGCATGCCAATGCTGCTCTTTTTAGAACCCGCACATGGATTTGCGCCAAAACGCGTTTTAAGCATGAATATGACACTTTTGGTAGACGAGTATGCAGTTTTCTGCAAAACTACACGATATGCATGCAAATGGTGCTTTTGGCAGAACGCGCGTGTGGATTTCTACCAAACGACGTGAAAAGCATGCCAATGCTGATCTTTTTAGAACCCGCACATGGATTTGTGCCAAAACGCGTTTTAAGCATGAATACGCAACTTTTGGTAGACGAGGATGCAGTTTTCTGCAAAACTACACGATATGCATGCAAATGACGCTTTTGGCAGAACGCGCGTGTGGATTTCTACCAAACGACGTGAAAAGCATGCCAATGCTGCTCTTTTTAGAACCCGCCAATGGATTTGTGCCAAAACGCGTTTTAAGCATGAATATGACACTTTTGGTAGACGAGTATGCAGTTTTCTGCAAAACTACACGATATGCATGCAAATGGTGCTTTTGGCAGAACGCGCGTGTGGATGTCTACCAAACGACGTGAAAAGCATGCCAATGCTGCTCTTTTTAGAACCCGCACATGGATTTGCGCCAAAACGCGTTTTAAGCATGAATATGACACTTTTGGTAGACGAGGATGCAGTTTTCTGCAAAACTACACGATATGCATGCAAATGACGCTTTTGGCAGAACGCGCGTGTGGATTTCTACCAACGACGTGAAAAGCATGCCAATGCTGCTCTTTTTAGAACCCGCACATGGATTTGTGCCAAAACGCGTTTTAAGCATGAATATGACACTTTTGGTAGACGAGTATGCAGTTTTCTGCAAAACTACACGATATGCATGCAAATGGTGCTTTTGGCAGAACGCGCGTGTGGATTTCTACCAAACGACGTGAAACGCATGCCAATGCTGCTCTTTTTAGCACCCGCACATGGATTTGTGCCAAAACGCGTTTTAAGCATGAATATGACACTTTTGGTAGACGAGTATGCAGTTTTCTGCAAAACTACACGATATGCATGCAAATGGTGCTTTTGGCAGAACGCGCGTGTGGATTTCTACCAAACGACGTGAAAAGCATGCCAATGCTGCTCTTTTTAGAACCCGCACATGGATTTGTGCCAAAACGCGTTTTAAGCATGAATATGACACTTTTGGTAGACGAGTATGCAGTTTTCTGCAAAACTACACGATATGCATGCAAATGGTGCTTTTGGCAGAACGCGCGTGTGGATTTCTACCAAACGACGTGAAAAGCATGCCAATGCTGCTCTTTTTAGCACCCGCACATGGATTTGTGCCAAAACGCGTTTTAAGCATGAATACGCAACTTTTGGTAGACGAGGATGCAGTTTTCTGCAAAACTACACGATATGCATGCAAATAACGCTTTTGGCAGAACGCGCGTGTGGATTTCTACCAAACGACGTGAAAAGCATGCCGATGCTGCTCATTTTAGCACCCGCACATGGATTTGTGCCAAAACGCGTTTTAAGCATGAATATGCAACTTTTGGTAGACGAGGATGCAGTTTTCTGCAAAACCACACGATATGCATGCAAATGGTGCTTTTGGCAGAACGCGCGTGTGGATTTCTACCAAACGACGTGAAAAGCATGCCAATGCTGCTCTTTTCGAACCCGCACATGGATTTGTGCCAAAACGCGTTTTAAGCATGAATATGACACTTTTGGTAGACGAGTATGCAGTTTTCTGCAAAACTACACGATATGCATGCAAATGGTGCTTTTGGCAGAACGCGCGTGTGGATTTCTACCAAACGACGTGAAAAGCATGCCAATGCTGCTCTTTTTAGAACCCGCACATGGATTTGTGCCAAAACGCGTTTTAAGCATGAATATGACACTTTTGGTAGACGAGTATGCAGTTTTCTGCAAAACTACACGATATGCATGCAAATGGTGCTTTTGGCAGAACGCGCGTGTGGATTTCTACCAAACGACGTGAAAAGCATGCCAATGCTGCTCTTTTTAGCACCCGCACATGGATTTGTGCCAAAACGCGTTTTAAGCATGAATACGCAACTTTTGGTAGACGAGGATGCAGTTTTCTGCAAAACCAAACGATATGCATGCAAATGACGCTTTTGGCAGAACGCGCGTGTGGATTTCTACCAAACGACGTGAAAAGCATGCCGATGCCGCTCATTTTAGCACCCGCACATGGATTTGTGCCAAAACGCGATTTAAGCATGAATATGACACTTTTGGTATACGAGGATGCAGTTTTCTGCAAAACCACACGATATGCATGCAAATGGTGCTTTTGGCAGAACGCGCTTGTGGATTTCTACCAAACGACGTGAAAAGCATGTCAATGCTGCTCTTTTTAGAACCCGCACACGGATTTGTGCCAAAACGCGTTTTAAGCATGAATATGACACTTTTGGTAGACGAGTATGCAGTTTTCTGCAAAACTACACGATATGCATGCAAATGGTGCTTTTGGCAGAACGCGCGTGTGGATTTCTACCAAACGACGTGAAAAGCATGCCAATGCTGCTCTTTTTAGCACCCGCACATGGATTTGCGCCAAAACGCGTTTTAAGCATGAATATGACACTTTTGGTAGACGAGGATGCAGTTTTCTGCAAAACCACACGATATGCATGCAAATAGTGCGTTTGGCAGAACGCGCGTGTGGATTTCTACCAAACGACGTGAAATGCATGCCAATGCTGCTCTTTTTAGAACCCGCACATGGATTTGTGCCAAAACGCGTTTTAAGCATGAATATGACACTTTTGGTAGACGAGTATGCAGTTTTCTGCAAAACTACACGATATGCATGCAAATGGTTCTTTTGGCAGAACGCGCGTGTGGATTTCTACTAAACGACGTGAAAAGCATGCCAA
>NW_027226071.1:0-22470 GCF_038994185.2 Dermacentor albipictus | reverse complement strand
CACCTTCTTGCATTTCTTCACGTTGACATTAAATAGCACTGGGCAGAAATCACATTGTGTCAGCATCGGCAACAGCCTTCACAATCATTTGTTTTAAGTGCACAGTGAGATTCCCCCGGTGCATGACAGGTAAACCACACCAGACAGTGCAAAGCTGTGCTGCTCTAGTCGCACCTCATGGGAATCATTGTTAGTCTCTTCGTTTACCCACGCCTTGTTGATTTTATCAAGTTGACATATAGGGGACTGGGCAGAAATCACATTGCGTCAGCATGGTCAAAAGTCCCCGCAATGCTTTGTTTTAAATGGACAGTCGGATTCCCCCGGTCCATGCCAGATGATGCACAACAGATAGCATGAAGCGCCACTCCTGAATCCACACTGCAAGGGAGTCATTCTTACTCCTGTCGTTTAACCACGCCTTTTTTTCATTTCTGCACGTTGACATTTACAGACCTGGGCAGAAATCACATTGCGTCAGCATGGTCAACGGCCCCCAAAATGCTTTGTTTTATTTGGGCATTTTATTTTACAGGAGGTATTCAGAGACATGGATTGGGAAGATTTGGGGATAAAAGTTAATCGAGAATAGCTTAGTAACTCGCGATTCGCTGATGACATTGCCTTCCTTAGTACCTCAGGGGACCAATTGCAATGCATGTTCACTGACCTGGATAGGCAAAGCAGAAGAGTGGGTCTAAAAATTAATCTGCAGGAAACTAAAGTAATGCTTAACAGTCTCGGAAGAAAACAGCAATTTACAATTGGCAGCGAGGCACTAGAAGTCGTAAGGGATTACATCAACTTAGGGCAGGTAGTGACAGCGGATGCGGATCATGAGACAGAAATATTCAGAAGAACAAGAATGGGCTGGGGTGCGTTTGGCAGGCATTCTCAGATGATGATTAGCAGGTTGCCATTATCCCCTCAAGAGGAAAGTATATAATACCTGTGTCTTACCAGTACTCACCTATGGGGCAGAAACCTGGAGGCTTACGAAATGGGTTCTGCTCAAATTGAGGACGACGCAACGAGCTATGGAAAGAAGAATGATAGGTGTAACGTTAAAGGATAAGAAAAGAGCAGATTGGGTGAGGGAACAAACGCGACTTAATGACATCTTAGTTGAAATCAAGAAAAAGAAATGGGCATGGGCAGGATACGAAATGAGGAGGGAAGATAACCGATGGTCATTAAGGGTTACGGAATGGATTCCAAGGGAAGGGAAGCTTAGCAGAGGGCGGCAGAAAGTTAGGCGGGCGCATGAGATTAAGAAGTTTGCAGGGACGACATGGCCACACATAGTACATGATCGGGGTTGTTGGAGATGTACGGGAGAGGCCTTTGCCCTGCAGTAGGCGTAACCAGGCTGATGCTGATGATGATTCCGCCGGTCCATGCCAGTTGAGGCACACAAGACCACGCAAGAGCCGCACTGCGATAGCCGCACCACAAGGGAGTCATTGTGACTCCTGTAGTTTATCCATGCCTTTTTTTATTTACTTCAGTTTCACGTTTAGAGCACTGGGCAGAAATCACATTGCGTCAGCATGGCCGACGGCCCTCGCAATCATTTGTTTTAAATGGACAGTCGGATTCCCCCGATCTATGCCAGCTGGAGTGCAGCAGACTGTGCAAAAGCTGCACTGTTCTAGTCGCACCTCAAGGGAGTCATTGTTACTCTCATAGCTTACACACACCTTCTTGCATTTCTTCACGTTGACATTAAATAGCACTGGGCAGAAATCACATTGTGTCAGCATCGGCAACGGCCTTCGCAATCATTTCTTTTCATGGCAGAGTTAGATTCCCCCGTTGCATGCCAGGTAAACCACACCAGACAGTGCAAAGCCGCGCTACTCTAGTCCCACCTCATGGGAGTCATTGTTAGTCTCTTCGTTTACCCTCGCCTTGTTGCATTTTATCACGTTGACATTTAGGGGACTGGGCAGAGATCACATTGCATCAGCATGGTCAAAAGTCCTCGCAATGCTTTGTTTTAAATGGACAGTCAGATTCTCCCGGTCCATACCAGTTGAAGCGCAACGGAAAGTGCAAAGCGGCACAGCTCAATCCACACTGCAAGGGAGTCATTCTTACTCCTGTCTTTTATCCACGCTTTTTTTTTCATTTTTTCACTTCGACATTTAGAGCACTGTGCAGAAATCACACTGCGTCAGCATGCTCAACGGCCCCCAGAATGGTTTGTTTTATTTGGACAGTGGATTCTGTCAGTCCATGCCAGTTCATTCGCACCAGACCGCGCAAGAGCTGCACTGCGCTAGCCGCACCTAAAGGGTGTCATAGTTACTCCTGTCGTTTATCCAGCCCTTTCCTTAATTTATTTATTTCACGTTTAAAGCACTAGGCAGAAATCAAATTGCGTCAGCATGGTCAACGGCCCTCGCAATCATTTGTTTTAAATGGACAGTCGGATTACCCCGATCTATCCCAGTTGAAGCGCACCAGGCAGCGCTAGAGCCGCACTGCTCTAGTCGCAGCTCAAGGGAGTCATTGTTACTCACTTAGCTCCCCCACGCCTTGATCTATTTCTTCCGGTTGACATTTAGGGCACTGGGCACAAATCACCTTGCATAAAAATGGTCAACCGCCCTCGCAATTATACCTTTTAAAAGCACAGTAAGATTCCCCCTGTGCATTCCACTTGAACCACACCATACAGTGCAAAGCAGCACTGTTCTAGCCGCACCTCAAGGGAGTCATTGTTACTAACGTCCTTCACCCACGCTTTGTTCCATTTCCTCACATTGACATTTAGAGCCCTGGGCACAAATCACATTGCGTCAGCATCGTCAAAAGTCCTTGCAATGCTTTGTTTTAAGTGGACAGTCAGTTTCAGCCGGTCCATGCCAGTTGAAGCACAACAGATAGCATAAAGCGCCACTCCTGAATCCACACTGCAAGGGAGTCATTCTTACTCCTGTCCTTTAACCACGCCTTTTTTTTCATTTCTGCACGTTGACATTTACAGACCTGGGCAGAAATCACATTGCGTCAGCATGGTCAACGGCCCTCAAAATGCATTGTTTTATTTCGAGAGTCGGATTCTCCCGGTCCATGCCAGTTGAAGCGCACCAGGCAGCGCAAGCGCCACACTGCTCTAGCCGCACCTTAAGAGAGCCATTGTTACTCGCTTTGTGTAGCCATGCCTTGTTGCATTTCTTCACGTTGACATTTAGGGCGCTGGGCAGAAGTCACATTACGTCAGCATGATCAAAAGTCTTCGCAAAGCTTTGTTTTAATGGACAGTTGGATTCCACCGGTCCATACCAAATGAAGCACAATGGATAGCACAAAGCGAAACTGCTCAATAAACTCTGCACGGGAGTCATTCTTACTCCTGTCCTTTATACCCACCTTTTTGCATTTCTTCACGTTGACATTTAGAGCACTGGCTCCCAGAATGCTTTGTTTCATTTGCACAGTGAATTCCGCCCGTCCATGCCAGTTGAGGCGTACCATACCGCGCAAGAGCTGCACTGCTCCAGCCGCACCTCACAGCAGTCACTCTTACACCTGTCCTTTATCCAGGCATTTCTTTATTTCATCACTTTGCCGTTTAGAGCACTAGGCAGAAATCACATTGCGTCAGCATGGTGAACGGCCCGCGTAATCATTTGTTTTAAATGGACAGTCGGATTCCCCCGATCTATGCCAGTTGGAGTGCAGCAGACTGCGCAAGAGCCGCACTGCTCTAGTCGCACCTCGAGGGAGTCATTGTTACTCTCATCGCATACACACCTTCTTGCATTTCTTCACGTTGACATTAAATAGCACTGGGCAGAAATCACATTGTGTCAGCATCGGCAACAGCCTTCACAATCATTTGTTTTAAGTGCACAGTGAGATTCCCCCGGTGCATGACAGGTAAACCACACCAGACAGTGCAAAGCTGTGCTGCTCTAGTCGCACCTCATGGGAGTCATTGTTAGTCTCTTCGTTTACCCACGCCTTGTTGATTTTATCAAGTTGACATATAGGGGACTGGGCAGAAATCACATTGCGTCAGCATGGTCAAAAGTCCCCGCAATGCTTTGTTTTAAATGGACAGTCGGATTCCCCCGGTCTATACCAGTTGAAGCGCAATGGAAAGTGCAAAGCGGCACAGCTCAATCCACACTGCAAGGGAGTCATTCTTACTCCTGTCTTTTATCCACGCTTTTTTTTTCTTTTTTTCACTTCGACATTTAGAGCACTGTGCAGAAATCACACTGCGTCAGCATGCTCAACGGCCCCCAGAATGGTTTGTTTTATTTGGACAGTGGATTCTGTCAGTCCGTGCCAGTTCATTCGCACCAGACCGAACAAGAGCTGCACTGCGCTACCCGCACCTAAAGGGTGTCATAGTTACTCCTGTCGTTTATCCAGCCCTTTCCTTAATTTATTTATTTCACGTTTAAAGCACTAGGCAGAAATCAAATTGCGTCGGCATGGTCAACGGCCCTCGCAATCATTTGTTTTAAATGGACAGTCGGATTACCCCGATCTATCCCAGTTGAAGCGCACCAGGCAGCGCTAGAGCCGCACTGCTCTAGTCGCAGCTCAAGGGAGTCATTGTTACTCACTTAGCTCCCCCACGCCTTGTTCTATTTCTTCAGGTTGACATTTAGGGCACTGGGCACAAATCACCTTGCATAAAAATGGTCAACCGCCCTCGCAATTATATCTTTTAAAAGCACAGTAAGATTCCCCCTGTGCATTCCAGTTGAACCACACCAGACAGTGCAAAGCAGCACTGTTCTAGCCACACCTCAAGGGAGTCATTGTTACTAACGTCCTTCACCCACGCTTTGTTCCATTTCCTCACATTGACATTTAGAGCCCTGGGCACAAATCACATTGCGTCAGCATCGTCAAAAGTCCTTGCACTGCTTTGTTTTAAGTGGACAGTCAGTTTCAGCCGGTCCATGCCAGTTGATGCACAACAGATAGCATAAAGCGCCACTCCTGAATCCACAATGCAAGGGAGTCATTCTTACTCCTGTCGTTTAACCACGCCTTTTTTTCATTTCTGCACGTTGACATTTACAGACCTGGGCAGAAATCACATTGCGTCAGCATGATCAACGGCCCTCAAAATGCATTGTTTTATTTGGAGAGTCGGATTCTCCCGGTCCATGCCAGTTGAAGCGCACCAGGCAGCGCAAGCGCCACACTGCTCTAGCCGCACCTCAAGAGAGCCATTGTTACTCGCTTTGTGTAGCCATGCCTTGTTGCATTTCTTCACGTTGACATTTAGGGCGCTGGGCAGAAGTCACATTACGTCAGCATGATCAAAAGTCTTCGCAAAGCTTTGTTTTAATGGACAGTTGGATTCCACCGGTCCATACCAAATGAAGCACAATGGATAGCACAAAGCGAAACTGCTCAATAAACTCTGCACGGGAGTCATTCTTACTCCTGTCCTTTATACCCACCTTTTTGCATTTCTTCACGTTGACATTTAGAGCACTGGCTCCCAGAATGCTTTGTTTCATTTGGACAGTGAATTCCGCCCGTCCATGCCAGTTGAGGCGTACCATACCGCGCAAGACCTGCACTGCTCCAGCCGCACCTCACAGGAGTCACTCTTACACCTGTCCTTTATCCAGGCATTTCTTTATTTCATCACTTTGCCGTTTAGAGCACTAGGCAGAAATCACATTGCCTCAGCATGGTGAAAGGCCCGCGTAATCATTTGTTTTAAATGGACAGTCGGATTCCCCCGATCTATGCCAGTTGGAGTGCAGCAGACTGCGCAAGAGCCGCACTGCTCTAGTCGCACCTCGAGGGAGTCATTGTTACTCTCCTCGCATACACACCTTCTTGCATTTCTTCACGTTGACATTAAATAGCACTGGGCAGAAATCACATTGTGTCAGCATCGGCAACAGCCTTCACAATCATTTGTTTTCAGTGCACAGTGAGATTCCCCCGGTGCATGACAGGTAAACCACACCAGACAGTGCAAAGCTGTGCTGCACTAGTCGCACCTCATGGGAGTCATTGTTAGTCTCTTCGTTTACCCACGCCTTGTTGATTTTATCAAGTTGACATATAGGGGACTGGGCAGAAATCACATTGCGTCAGCATGGTCAAAAGTCCCCGCAATGCTTTGTTTTAAATGGACAGTCGGATTCCCCCGGTCCATGCCAGTTGATGCACAACAGACAGCATAAAGCGCCACTCCTGAATCCACACTGCAAGGGAGTCATTCTTACTCCTGTCGTTTAACCACGCCTTTTTTTCATTTCTGCACGTTGACATTTACAGACCTGGGCAGAAATCACATTGCGTCAGCATGGTCAACGGCCCCCAAAATGCTTTGTTTTATTTGGGCATTTTATTTTACAGGAGGTATTCAGAGACATGGATTGGGAAGATTTGGGGATAAAAGTTAATCGAGAATAGCTTAGTAACTCGCGATTCGCTGATGACATTGCCTTCCTTAGTACCTCAGGGGACCAATTGCAATGCATGTTCACTGACCTGGATAGGCAAAGCAGAAGAGTGGGTCTAAAAATTAATCTGCAGGAAACTAAAGTAATGCTTAACAGTCTCGGAAGAAAACAGCAATTTACAATTGGCAGCGAGGCACTAGAAGTCGTAAGGGATTACATCAACTTAGGGCAGGTAGTGACAGCGGATGCGGATCATGAGACAGAAATATTCAGAAGAACAAGAATGGGCTGGGGTGCGTTTGGCAGGCATTCTCAGATGATGATTAGCAGGTTGCCATTATCCCCTCAAGAGGAAAGTATATAATACCTGTGTCTTACCAGTACTCACCTATGGGGTAGAAACCTGGAGGCTTACGAAATGGGTTCTGCTCAAATTGAGGACGACGCAACGAGCTATGGAAAGAAGAATGATAGGTGTAACGTTAAAGGATAAGAAAAGAGCAGATTGGGTGAGGGAACAAACGCGAGTTAATGACATCTTAGTTGAAATCAAGAAAAAGAAATGGGCATGGGCAGGATACGAAATGAGGAGGGAAGATAACCGATGGTCATTAAGGGTTACGGAATGGATTCCAAGGGAAGGGAAGCTTAGCAGAGGGCGGCAGAAAGTTAGGCGGGCGCATGAGATTAAGAAGTTTGCAGGGACGACATGGCCACACATAGTACATGATCGGGGTTGTTGGAGATGTACGGGAGAGGCCTTTGCCCTGCAGTAGGCGTAACCAGGCTGATGCTGATGATGATTCCGCCGGTCCATGCCAGTTGAGGCACACAAGACCACGCAAGAGCCGCACTGCGATAGCCGCACCACAAGGGAGTCATTGTGACTCCTGTAGTTTATCCATGCCTTTTTTTATTTACTTCAGTTTCACGTTTAGAGCACTGGGCAGAAATCACATTGCATCAGCATGGCCGACGGCCCTCGCAATCATTTGTTTTAAATGGACAGTCGGATTCCCCCGATCTATGCCAGCTGGAGTGCAGCAGACTGTGCAAAAGCTGCACTGTTCTAGTCGCACCTCAAGGGAGTCATTGTTACTCTCATAGCTTACACACACCTTCTTGCATTTCTTCACGTTGACATTAAATAGCACTGGGCAGAAATCACATTGTGTCAGCATCGGCAACGGCCTTCGCAATCATTTCTTTTCATGGCAGAGTTAGATTCCCCCGTTGCATGCCAGGTAAACCACACCAGACAGTGCAAAGCCGCGCTACTCTAGTCCCACCTCATGGGAGTCATTGTTAGTCTCTTCGTTTACCCTCGCCTTGTTGCATTTTATCACGTTGACATTTAGGGGACTGGGCAGAGATCACATTGCATCAGCATGGTCAAAAGTCCTCGCAATGCTTTGTTTTAAATGGACAGTCAGATTCTCCCGGTCCATACCAGTTGAAGCGCAACGGAAAGTGCAAAGCGGCACAGCTCAATCCACACTGCAAGGGAGTCATTCTTACTCCTGTCTTTTATCCACGCTTTTTTTTCATTTTTTCACTTCGAAATTTAGAGCACTGTGCAGAAATCACACTGCGTCAGCATGCTCAACGGCCCCCAGAATGGTTTGTTTTATTTGGACAGTGGATTCTGTCAGTCCATGCCAGTTCATTCGCACCAGACCGCGCAAGAGCTGCACTGCGCTAGCCGCACCTAAAGGGTGTCATAGTTACTCCTGTCGTTTATCCAGCCCTTTCCTTAATTTATTTATTTCACGTTTAAAGCACTAGGCAGAAATCAAATTGCGTCAGCATGGTCAACGGCCCTCGCAATCATTTGTTTTAAATGGACAGTCGGATTACCCCGATCTATCCCAGTTGAAGCGCACCAGGCAGCGCTAGAGCCGCACTGCTCTAGTCGCAGCTCAAGGGAGTCATTGTTACTCACTTAGCTCCCCCACGCCTTGATCTATTTCTTCAGGTTGACATTTAGGGCACTGGGCACAAATCACCTTGCATAAAAATGGTCAACCGCCCTCGCAATTATATCTTTTAAAAGCACAGTAAGATTCCCCCTGTGCATTCCAGTTGAACCACACCAGACAGTGCGAAGCAGCACTGTTCTAGCCGCACCTCAAGGGAGTCATTGTTACTAACGTCCTTCACCCACGCTTTGTTCCATTTCCTCACATTGACATTTAGAGCCCTGGGCACAAATCACATTGCGTCAGCATCGTCAAAAGTCCTTGCAATGCTTTGTTTTAAGTGGACAGTCAGTTTCAGCCGGTCCATGCCAGTTGAAGCACAACAGATAGCATAAAGCGCCACTCCTGAATCCACACTGCAAGGGAGTCATTCTTACTCCTGTCCTTTAACCACGCCTTTTTTTTCATTTCTGCACGTTGACATTTACAGACCTGGGCAGAAATCACATTGCGTCAGCATGGTCAACGGCCCTCAAAATGCATTGTTTTATTTCGAAAGTCGGATTCTCCCGGTCCATGCCAGTTGAAGCGCACCAGGCAGCGCAAGCGCCACACTGCTCTAGCCGCACCTTAAGAGAGCCATTGTTACTCGCTTTGTGTAGCCATGCCTTGTTGCATTTCTTCACGTTGACATTTAGGGCGCTGGGCAGAAGTCACATTACGTCAGCATGATCAAAAGTCTTCGCAAAGCTTTGTTTTAATGGACAGTTGGATTCCACCGGTCCATACCAAATGAAGCACAATGGATAGCACAAAGCGAAACTGCTCAATAAACTCTGCACGGGAGTCATTCTTACTCCTGTCCTTTATACCCACCTTTTTGCATTTCTTCACGTTGACATTTAGAGCACTGGCTCCCAGAATGCTTTGTTTCATTTGGACAGTGAATTCCGCCCGACCATGCCAGTTGAGGCGTACCATACCGCGCAAGAGCTGCACTGCTCCAGCCGCACCTCACAGGAGTCACTCTTACACCTGTCCTTTATCCAGGCATTTCTTTATTTCATCACTTTGCCGTTTAGAGCACTAGGCAGAAATCACATTGCGTCAGCATCGGCAACAGCCTTCACAATCATTTGTTTTAAGTGCACAGTGAGATTCCCCCGGTGCATGCCAGGTAAGCCACACCAGACAGTGCAGAGCCGTGCTGCTCTAGTCGCACCTCATGGGAGTCATTGTTAGTCTCTACGTTTACCCTCGCCTTGTTGATTTTATCAAGTTGACATATAGGGGACTGGGCAGAGATCACATTGCATCAGCATGGTCAAAAGTCCTCGCAATGCTTTGTTTTAAATGGACAGTCAGATTCTCCCGGTCCATACCAGTTGAAGCGCAACGGAAAGTGCAAAGCGGCACAGCTCAATCCACACTGCAAGGGAGTCATTCTTACTCCTGTCTTTTATCCACGCTTTTTTTTTCATTTTTTCACTTCGACATTTAGAGCACTGTGCAGAAATCACACTGCGTCAGCATGCTCAACGGCCCCCAGAATGGTTTGTTTTATTTGGACAGTGGATTCTGTCAGTCCATGCCAGTTCATTCGCACCAGACCGCGCAAGAGCTGCACTGCGCTAGCCGCACCTAAAGGGTGTCATAGTTACTCCTGTCGTTTATCCAGCCCTTTCCTTAATTTATTTATTTCACGTTTAAAGCACTAGGCAGAAATCAAATTGCGTCAGCATGGTCAACGGCCCTAGCAATCATTTGTTTTAAATGGACAGTCGGATTACCCCGATCTATCCCAGTTGAAGCGCACCAGGCAGCGCTAGAGCCGCACTGCTCTAGCCGCAGCTCAAGGGAGTCATTGTTACTCACTTAGCTCCCCCACGCCTTGTTCTATTTCTTCAGGTTGACATTTAGGGCACTGGGCACAAATCACCTTGCATAAAAATGGTCAACCGCCCTCGCAATTATATCTTTTAAAAGCACAGTAAGATTCCCCCTGTGCATTCCAGTTGAACCACACCAGACAGTGCAAAGCAGCACTGTTCTAGCCGCACCTCAAGGGAGTCATTGTTACTAACGTCCTTCGCCCACGCTTTGTTCCATTTCCTCACATTGACATTTAGAGCCCTGGGCACAAATCACATTGCGTCAGCATCGTCAAAAGTCCTTGCAATGCTTTGTTTTAAGTGGACAGTCAGTTTCAGCCGGTCCATGCCAGTTGAAGCACAACAGATAGCATAAAGCGCCACTCCTGAATCCACACTGCAAGGGAGTCATTCTTACTCCTGTCGTTACCACGCCTTTTTTTTCATTTCTGCACGTTGACATTTACAGACCTGGGCAGAAATCACATTGCGTCAGCATGGTCAACGGCCCTCAAAATGCATTGTTTTATTTGGAGAGTCGGATTCTCCCGGTCCATGCCAGTTGAAGCGCACCAGGCAGCGCAAGCGCCACACTGCTCTAGCCGCACCTCAAGAGGGCCATTGTTACTCGCTTTGTGTAGCCATGCCTTGTTGCATTTCTTCACGTTGACATTTAGAGCGCTGGGCAGAAGTCACATTACGTCAGCATGATCAAAAGTCTTCGCAAAGCTTTGTTTTAATGGACAGTTGGATTCCACCGGTCCATACCAAATGAAGCACAATGGGTAGCACAAAGCGAAACTGCTCAATAAACTCTGCACGGGAGTCATTCTTACTCCTGTCCTTTATACCCACCTTTTTGCATTTCTTCACGTTGACATTTAGAGCACTGGCTCCCAGAATGCTTTGTTTCATTTGGACAGTGAATTCCGCCCGTCCATGCCAGTTGAGGCGTACCATACCGCGCAAGAGCTGCACTGCTCCAGCCGCACCTCACAGGAGTCACTCTTACACCTGTCCTTTATCCAGGCATTTCTTTATTTCATCACTTTGCCGTTTAGAGCACTAGGCAGAAATCACATTGCGTCAGCATGGTGAACGGCCCGCGTAATCATTTGTTTTAAATGGACAGTCGGATTCCCCCGATCTATGCCAGTTGGAGTGCAGCAGACTACGCAAGAGCCGCACTGCTCTAGTCGCACCTCGAGGGAGTCATTGTTACTCTCATCGCATACACACCTTCTTGCATTTCTTCACGTTGACATTAAATAGCACTGGGCAGAAATCACATTGTGTCAGCATCGGCAACAGCCTTCACAATCATTTGTTTTAAGTGCACAGTGAGATTCCCCCGGTGCATGACAGGTAAACCACACCAGACAGTGCAAAGCTGTGCTGCTCTAGTCGCACCTCATGGGAGTCATTGTTAGTCTCTTCGTTTACCCACGCCTTGTTGATTTTATCAAGTTGACATATAGGGGACTGGGCAGAAATCACATTGCGTCAGCATGGTCAAAAGTCCCCGCAATGCTTTGTTTTAAATGGACAGTCGGATTCCCCCGGTCCATGCCAGATGATGCACAACAGATAGCATAAAGCGCCACTCCTGAATCCACACTGCAAGGGAGTCATTCTTACTCCTGTCGTTTAACCACGCCTTTTTTTCATTTCTGCACGTTGACATTTACAGACCTGGGCAGAAATCACATTGCGTCAGCATGGTCAACGGCCCCCAAAATGCTTTGTTTTATTTGGGCATTTTATTTTACAGGAGGTATTCAGAGACATGGATTGGGAAGATTTGGGGATAAAAGTTAATCGAGAATAGCTTAGTAACTCGCGATTCGCTGATGACATTGCCTTCCTTAGTACCTCAGGGGACCAATTGCAATGCATGTTCACTGACCTGGATAGGCAAAGCAGAAGAGTGGGTCTAAAAATTAATCTGCAGGAAACTAAAGTAATGCTTAACAGTCTCGGAAGAAAACAGCAATTTACAATTGGCAGCGAGGCACTAGAAGTCGTAAGGGATTACATCAACTTAGGGCAGGTAGTGACAGCGGATGCGGATCATGAGACAGAAATATTCAGAAGAACAAGAATGGGCTGGGGTGCGTTTGGCAGGCATTCTCAGATGATGATTAGCAGGTTGCCATTATCCCCTCAAGAGGAAAGTATATAATACCTGTGTCTTACCAGTACTCACCTATGGGGCAGAAACCTGGAGGCTTACGAAATGGGTTCTGCTCAAATTGAGGACGACGCAACGAGCTATGGAAAGAAGAATGATAGGTGTAACGTTAAAGGATAAGAAAAGAGCAGATTGGGTGAGGGAACAAACGCGAGTTAATGACATCTTAGTTGAAATCAAGAAAAAGAAATGGGCATGGGCAGGATACGAAATGAGGAGGGAAGATAACCGATGGTCATTAAGGGTTACGGAATGGATTCCAAGGGAAGGGAAGCTTAGCAGAGGGCGGCAGAAAGTTAGGCGGGCGCATGAGATTAAGAAGTTTGCAGGGACGACATGGCCACACATAGTACATGATCGGGGTTGTTGGAGATGTACGGGAGAGGCCTTTGCCCTGCAGTAGGCGTAACCAGGCTGATGCTGATGATGATTCCGCCGGTCCATGCCAGTTGAGGCACACAAGACCACGCAAGAGCCGCACTGCGATAGCCGCACCACAAGGGAGTCATTGTGACTCCTGTAGTTTATCCATGCCTTTTTTTATTTACTTCAGTTTCACGTTTAGAGCACTGGGCAGAAATCACATTGCATCAGCATGGTCGACGGCCCTCGCAATCATTTGTTTTAAATGGACAGTCGGATTCCCCCGATCTATGCCAGCTGGAGTGCAGCAGACTGTGCAAAAGCTGCACTGTTCTAGTCGCACCTCAAGGGAGTCATTGTTACTCTCATAGCTTACACACACCTTCTTGCATTTCTTCACGTTGACATTAAATAGCACTGGGCAGAAATCACATTGTGTCAGCATCGGCAACGGCCTTCGCAATCATTTCTTTTCATGGCAGAGTTAGATTCCCCCGTTGCATGCCAGGTAAACCACACCAGACAGTGCAAAGCCGCGCTACTCTAGTCCCACCTCATGGGAGTCATTGTTAGTCTCTTCGTTTACCCTCGCCTTGTTGCATTTTATCACGTTGACATTTAGGGGACTGGGCAGAGATCACATTGCATCAGCATGGTCAAAAGTCCTCGCAATGCTTTGTTTTAAATGGACAGTCAGATTCTCCCGGTCCATACCAGTTGAAGCGCAACGGAAAGTGCAAAGCGGCACAGCTCAATCCACACTGCAAGGGAGTCATTCTTACTCCTGTCTTTCATCCACAATTTTTTTTCATTTTTTCACTTCGACATTTAGAGCACTGTGCAGAAATCACACTGCGTCAGCATGCTCAACGGCCCCCAGAATGGTTTGTTTTATTTGGACAGTGGATTCTGTCAGTCCATGCCAGTTCATTTCCACCAGACCGCGCAAGAGCTGCACTGCGCTAGCCGCACCTAAAGGGTGTCATAGTTACTCCTGTCGTTTATCCAGCCCTTTCCTTAATTTATTTATTTCACGTTTAAAGCACTAGGCAGAAATCAAATTGCGTCAGCATGGTCAACGGCCCTCGCAATCATTTGTTTTAAATGGACAGTCGGATTACCCCGATCTATCCCAGTTGAAGCGCACCAGGCAGCGCTAGAGCCGCACTGCTCTAGTCGCAGCTCAAGGGAGTCATTGTTACTCACTTAGCTCCCCCACGCCTTGATCTATTTCTTCAGGTTGACATTTAGGGCACTGGGCACAAATCACCTTGCATAAAAATGGTCAACCGCCCTCGCAATTATATCTTTTAAAAGCACAGTAAGATTCCCCCTGTGCATTCCAGTTGAACCACACCAGACAGTGCAAAGCAGCACTGTTCTAGCCGCACCTTAAGGGAGTCATTGTTACTAACGTCCTTCACCCACGCTTTGTTCCATTTCCTCACATTGACATTTAGAGCCCTGGGCACAAATCACATTGCGTCAGCATCGTCAAAAGTCCTTGCAATGCTTTGTTTTAAGTGGACAGTCAGTTTCAGCCGGTCCATGCCAGTTGATGCACAACAGATAGCATAAAGCGCCACTCCTGAATCCACACTGCAAGGGAGTCATTCTTACTCCTGTCGTTTAACCACGCCTTTTTTTCATTTCTGCACGTTGACATTTACAGACCTGGGCAGAAATCACATTGCGTCAGCATGGTCAACGGCCCTCAAAATGCATTGTTTTATTTGGAGAGTCGGATTCTCCCGGTCCATGCCAGTTGAAGCGCACCAGGCAGCGCAAGCGCCACACTGCTCTAGCCGCGCCTCAAGAGAGCCATTGTTACTCGCTTTGTGTAGCCATGCCTTGTTGCATTTCTTCACGTTGACATTTAGAGCGCTGGGCAGAAGTCACATTACGTCAGCATGATCAAAAGTCTTCGCAAAGCTTTGTTTTAATGGACAGTTGGATTCCACCGGTCCATACCAAAGGAAGCACAATGGATAGCACAAAGCGAAACTGCTCAATAAACTCTGCACTGGAGTCATTCTTACTCCTGTCCTTTATACCCACCTTTTTGCATTTCTTCACGTTGACATTTAGAGCACTGGCTCCCAGAATGCTTTGTTTCATTTGGACAGTGAATTCCGCCCGTCCATGCCAGTTGAGGCGTACCATACCGCGCAAGAGCTGCACTGCTCCAGCCGCACCTCACAGGAGTCACTCTTACACCTGTCCTTTATCCAGGCATTTCTTTATTTCATCACTTTGCCGTTTATAGCACTAGGCAGAAATCACATTGCGTCAGCATGGTGAACGGCCCGCGCAATTATTTGTTTTAAATGGACAGTCGGATTCCCCCGATCTATGCCAGTTGGAGTGCAGCAGACTGCGCAAGAGCCGCACTGCTCTAGTCGCACCTCGCGGGAGTCATTGTTACTCTCATCGCATTCACACCTTCTTGCATTTCTTCACGTTGACATTAAATGGCACTGGGCAGAAATCACATAGTGTCAGCATCGGCAACAGCCTTCACAATCGTTTGTTTTAAGTGCACAGTGAGATTCCCGCGGTGCATGCCAGGTAAGCCACACCAGACAGTGCAGACCTGTGCTGCTCTAGTCGCACCTCATGGGAGTCATTGTTAGTCTCTTTGTTTACCCACGCCTTGTTGCATTTTATCAAGTTGACATATAGGGGACTGGGCAGAAATCACATTGCGTCTGCGTGGTCAAAAGTCCCCGCAATGCTTTGTTTTAAATGGACAGTCAGATTCCCCCGGTCCATACCAGTTGAAGCGCAACGGAAAGTGCAAAGCGGCACAGCTCAATCCACACTGCAAGGGAGTCATTCTTACTCCTGCCTTTTATCCACGCTTTTTTTTTCATTTTTTCACTTCGACATTTAGAGCACTGTGCAGAAATCACACTGCGTCAGCATGCTCAACGGCCCCCAGAATGGTTTGTTTTATTTGGACAGTGGATTCTGTCAGTCCATGCCAGTTCATTCGCACCAGACCGCGCAAGAGCTGCACTGCGCTAGCCGCACCTAAAGGGTGTCATAGTTACTCCTGTCGTTTATCCAGCCCTTTCCCTAATTTATTTATTTCACGTTTAAAGCACTAGGCAGAAATCAAATTGCGTCAGCATGGTCAACGGCCCTCGCAATCATTTGTTTTAAATGGACAGTCGGATTACCCCGATCTATCCCAGTTGAAGCGCACCAGGCAGCGCTAGAGCCGCACTGCTCTAGCCGCAGCTCAAGGGAGTCATTGTTACTCACTTAGCTCCCCCACGCCTTGTTCTATTTCTTCAGGTTGACATTTAGGGCACTGGGCACAAATCACCTTGCATAAAAATGGTCAACCGCCCTCGCAATTATATCTTTTAAAAGCACAGTAAGATTCCCCCTGTGCATTCCAGTTGAACCACACCAGACAGTGCAAAGCAGCACTGTTCTAGCCTCACTTCAAGGGAGTCATTGTTACTAACGTCCTTCACCCACGCTTTGTTCCATTTCCTCACATTGACATTGAGAGCCCTGGGCACAAATCACATTGCGTCAGCATCGTCAAAGTCCTTGCAATGCTTTGTTTTAAGTGGACAGTCAGTTTCAGCCGGTCCATGCCAGTTGAAGCACAACAGATAGCATAAAGCGCCACTCCTGAATCCACACTGCAAGGGAGTCATTCTTACCCCTGTCGTTTAACCACGCCTTTTTTTTCATTTCTGCACGTTGACATTTACAGACCTGGGCAGAAATCACATTGCGTCAGCATGGTCAACGGCCCTCAAAATGCATTGTTTTATTTCGAGAGTCGGATTCTCCCGGTCCATGCCAGTTGAAGCGCACCAGGCAGCGCAAGCGCCACACTGCTCTAGCCGCACCTTAAGAGAGCCATTGTTACTCGCTTTGTGTAGCCATGCCTTGTTGCATTTCTTCACGTTGACATTTAGGGCGCTGGGCAGAAGTCACATTACGTCAGCATGATCAAAAGTCTTCGCAAAGCTTTGTTTTAATGGACAGTTGGATTCCACCGGTCCATACCAAATGAAGCACAATAGATAGCACAAAGCGAAACTGCTCAATAAACTCTGCAAGGGAGTCATTCTTACTCCTGTCCTTTATACCCACCTTTTTGCATTTCTTCACGTTGACATTTAGAGCACTGGCTCCCAGAATGCTTTGTTTCATTTGGACAGTGAATTCCGCCCGTCCATGCCAGTTGAGGCGTACCATAACGCGCAAGAGCTGCACTGCTCCAGCCGCACCTCACAGGAGTCACTCTTACACCTTTCCTTTATCCAGGCATTTCTTTATTTCATCACTTTGCCGTTTAGAGCACTAGGCAGAAATCACATTGCGTCAGCATGGTGAACGGCCCGCGTAATCATTTGTTTTAAATGGACAGTCGGATTCCCCCGATCTATGCCAGTTGGAGTGCAGCAGACTGCGCAAGAGCCGCACTGCTCTAGTCGCACCTCGAGGGAGTCATTGTTACTCTCATCGCATACACACCTTCTTGCATTTCTTCACGTTGACATTAAATAGCACTGGGCAGAAATCACATTGTGTCAGCATCGGCAACAGCCTTCACAATCATTTGCTTTAAGTGCACAGTGAGATTCCCCCGGTGCATGACAGGTAAACCACACCAGACAGTGCAAAGCTGTGCTGCTCTAGTCGCACCTCATGGGAGTCATTGTTAGTCTCTTCGTTTACCCACGCCTTTTTGATTTTATCAAGTTGACATATAGGGGACTGGGCAGAAATCACATTGCGTCAGCATGGTCAAAAGTCCCCGCAATGCTTTGTTTTAAATGGACAGTCGGATTCCCCCGGTCTATACCAGTTGAAGCGCAATGGAAAGTGCAAAGCGGCACAGCTGAATGCACACTGCAAGGGAGTCATTCTTACTCATGTCGTTTATCCACACCTTTTTTTCATTTTTTCACTTTGACATTTAGAGCACTGTGCAGAAATCACACTGCGTCAGCACGGTCAACCGCCCCCAAAATGCTTTGTTTTATTTGGGCATTTTATTTCACAGGAGGTATTCAGAGACATGGATTGGGAAGAATTGGGGATAAAAGTTAATCGAGAATAGCTTGGTAACTCGCGATTCGCTGATGACATTGCCTTGCTTAGTACCTCAGGGGACCAATTGCAATGCATGTTCAGTGACCTGGATAGACAAAGCAGAAGAGTGGGTCTAAAAATTAATCTGCAGGAAACGAAAGTAATGCTTAACAGTCTCCGAAGAAAACCGCAATTTACAATAGGCAGCGAGGCACTGGAAGTCGTAAGGGAATACACCAACTTAGGTCAGGTAGTGACAGCGGATGCGGATCATAACACAGAAATATTCAGAAGAACAAGAATGGGCTGGGGTGCGTTTCGCAGGCATTCTCAGATGATGAATAGCAGGTTGCCGTTATCCCCTCAAGAGGAAAGTATATAATACCTGTGTCTTACCAGCACTCACCTATGGGGCAGAAACCTTGAGGCTTACGAAAAGGGTTCTGCTCATATTGAGGACGACACAACGAGCTATGGAAAGAAGAATGATAGGTGTAACGTTCAAGGATAAGAAAAGAGCAGATTGGGTGAGGGAACAAACGCGACTTAATGACATCTTAGTTGAAATCAAGAAAAAGAAAGGGGCATGGGCAGGATACGCAATGAGGAGGGAAGATAACCGATGGTCATTGAGGGTTACGGAATGGATTCCAAGGGAAGAGAAGCTTAGCAGAGGGCGGCAGAAAGTTAGGCGGGCGCATGAGATTCAGAAGTTTGCGGGGACGACATGGCCACACTTAGTACATGATCGGGGTTGTTGGAGATGTATGGGAGCGGCCTTTGCCCTGCAGTAGGCGTAACCAGGCTGATGCTGATGATGATTCCGCCGGTCCATGCCAGTTGAGGCACACAAGACCACGCAAGAGCCGCACTGCGATAGCCGCACCACAAGGGAGTCATTGTGACTCCTGTAGTTTATCCATGCCTTTTTTTATTTACTTCAGTTTCACGTTTAGAGCACTGGGCAGAAATCACATTGCGTCAGCATGGCCGACGGCCCTCGCAATCATTTGTTTTAAATGGACAGTCGGATTCCCCCGATCTATGCCAGCTGGAGTGCAGCAGACTGTGCAAAAGCTGCACTGCTCTAGTCGCACCTCAAGGGAGTCATTGTTACTCTCACCGCTTACACACACCTTCTTGCATTTCTTCACGTTGACATTAAATAGCACTGGGCAGAAATCACATAGTGTCAGCATCGGCAACAGCCTTCACAATCATTTGTTTTAAGTGCACAGTGAGATTCCCCCAGTGCATGCCAGGTAAGCCACACCAGACAGTGCAGAGCCGTGCTGCTCTAGTCGCACCTCATGGGAGTCATTGTTAGTCTCTTCGTTTACCCACGCCTTGATGATTTTATCAAGTTGACATATAGGGGACTGGGCAGAGATCACATTGCATCAGCATGGTCAAAAGTCCTCGCAATGCTTTGTTTTAAATGGACAGTCAGATTCTCCCGGTCCATACCAGTTGAAGCGCAACGGAAAGTGCAAAGCGGCACAGCTCAATCCACACTGCAAGGGAGTCATTCTTACTCCTGTCTTTTATCCACGCTTTTTTTTTTCATTTTTTCACCTCGACATTTAGAGCACTGTGCAGAAATCACACTGCGTCAGCATGCGCAACGGCCCCCAGAATGGTTTGTTTTATTTGGACAGTGGATTCTGTCAGTCCGTGCCAGTTCATTCGCACCAGACCGCGCAAGAGCTGCACTGCGCTAGCCGCACCTAAAGGGTGTCATAGTTACTCCTGTCGTTTATCCAGCCCTTTCCTTAATTTATTTATTTCACGTTTAAAGCACTAGGCAGAAATCAAATTGCGTCGGCATGGTCAACGGCCCTCGCAATCATTTGTTTTAAATGGACAGTCGGATTACCCCGATCTATCCCAGTTGAAGCGCACCAGGCAGCGCTAGAGCCGCACTGCTCTAGTCGCAGCTCAAGGGAGTCATTGTTACTCACTTAGCTCCCCCACGCCTTGTTCTATTTCTTCAGGTTGACATTTAGGGCACTGGGCACAAATCACCTTGCATAAAAATGGTCAACCGCCCTCGCAATTATATCTTTTAAAAGCACAGTAAGATTCCCCCTGTGCATTCCAGTTGAACCACACCAGACAGTGCAAAGCAGCACTGTTCTAGCCGCACCTCAAGGGAGTCATTGTTACTAACGTCCTTCACCCACGCTTTGTTCCATTTCCTCACATTGACATTTAGAGCCCTGGGCACAAATCACATTGCGTCAGCATCGTCAAAAGTCCTTGCAATGCTTTGTTTTAAGTGGACAGTCAGTTTCAGCCGGTCCATGCCAGTTGAAGCACAACAGATAGCATAAAGCGCCACTCCTGAATCCACACTGCAAGGGAGTCATTCTTACTCCTGTCCTTTAACCACGCCTTTTTTTTCATTTCTGCACGTTGACATTTACAGACCTGGGCAGAAATCACATTGCGTCAGCATGGTCAACGGCCCTCAAAATGCATTGTTTTATTTCGAGAGTCGGATTCTCCCGGTCCATGCCAGTTGAAGCGCACCAGGCAGCGCAAGCGCCACACTGCTCTAGCCGCACCTTAAGAGAGCCATTGTTACTCGCTTTGTGTAGCCATGCCTTGTTGCATTTCTTCACGTTGACATTTAGGGCGCTGGGCAGAAGTCACATTACGTCAGCATGATCAAAAGTCTTCGCAAAGCTTTGTTTTAATGGACAGTTGGATTCCACCGGTGCATACCAAATGAAGCACAATAGATAGCACAAAGCGAAACTGCTCAATAAACTCTGCACGGGAGTCATTCTTACTCCTGTCCTTTATACCCACCTTTTTGCATTTCTTCACGTTGACATTTAGAGCACTGGCTCCCAGAATGCTTTGTTTCATTTGGACAGTGAATTCCGCCCGTCCATGCCAGTTGAGGCGTACCATACCGCGCAAGAGCTGCACTGCTCCAGCCGCACCTCACAGGAGTCACTCTTACACCTGTCCTTTAACCAGGCATTTCTTTATTTCATCACTTTGCCGTTTAGAGCACTAGGCAGAAATCACATTGCGTCAGCATGGTGAACGGCCCGCGTAATCATTTGTTTTAAATGGACAGTCGGATTCCCCCGATCTATGCCAGTTGGAGTGCAGCAGACTGCGCAAGAGCCGCACTGCTCTAGTCGCACCTCGAGGGAGTCATTGTTACTCTCATCGCATACACACCTTCTTGCATTTCTTCACGTTGACATTAAATAGCACTGGGCAGAAATCACATTGTGTCAGCATCGGCAACAGCCTTCACAATCATTTGCTTTAAGTGCACAGTGAGATTCCCCCGGTGCATGACAGGTAAACCACACCAGACAGTGCAAAGCTGTGCTGCTCTAGTCGCACCTCATGGGAGTCATTGTTAGTCTCTTCGTTTACCCACGCCTTTTTGATTTTATCAAGTTGACATATAGGGGACTGGGCAGAAATCACATTGCGTCAGCATGGTCAAAAGTCCCCGCAATGCTTTGTTTTAAATGGACAGTCGGATTCCCCCGGTCTATACCAGTTGAAGCGCAATGGAAAGTGCAAAGCGGCACAGCTGAATGCACACTGCAAGGGAGTCATTCTTACTCATGTAGTTTATCCACACCTTTTTTTCATTTTTTCACTTTGACATTTAGAGCACGGTGCAGAAATCACACTGCGTCAGCACGGTCAACGGCCCCCAAAATGCTTTGTTTTATTTGGGCATTTTATTTTACAGGAGGTATTCAGAGACATGGATTGGGAAGAATTGGGGATAAAAGTTAATCGAGAATAGCTTGGTAACTCGCGATTCGCTGATGACATTGCCTTGCTTAGTACCTCAGGGGACCAATTGCAATGCATGTTCAGTGACCTGGATAGGCAAAGCAGAAGAGTGGGTCTAAAAATTAATCTGCAGGAAACTAAAGTAATGCTTAACAGTCTCCGAAGAAAACCGCAATTTACAATAGGCAGCGAGGCACTGGAAGTCGTAAGGGAATACACCAACTTAGGTCAGGTAGTGACAGCGGATGCGGATCATAAGACAGAAATATTCAGAAGAACAAGAATGGGCTGGGGTGCGTTTGGCAGGCATTCTCAGATGATGAATAGCAGGTTGCCGTTATCCCCTCAAGAGGAAAGTATATAATACCTGTGTCTTACCAGCACTCACCTATGGGGCAGAAACCTTGAGGCTTACGAAAAGGGTTCTGCTCATATTGAGGACGACACAACGAGCTATGGAAAGAAGAATGATAGGTGTAACGTTCAAGGATAAGAAAAGAGCAGATTGGGTGAGGGAACAAACGCGACTTAATGACATCTTAGTTGAAATCAAGAAAAAGAAAGGGGCATGGGCAGGATACGAAATGAGGAGGGAAGATAACCGATGGTCATTGAGGGTTACGGAATGGATTCCAAGGGAAGAGAAGCTTAGCAGAGGGCGGCAGAAAGTTAGGCGGGCGCATGAGATTCAGAAGTTTGCGGGGACGACATGGCCACACTTAGTACATGGTCGGGGTTGTTGGAGATGTATGGGAGAGGCCTTTGCCCTGCAGTAGGCGTAACCAGGCTGATGCTGATAATGATTCCGCCGGTCCATGCCAGTTGAGGCACACAAGACCACGCAAGAGCCGCACTGCGATAGCCGCACCACAAGGGAGTCATTG
>NW_027226070.1:0-22597 GCF_038994185.2 Dermacentor albipictus | reverse complement strand
GGGTGATATTTCTTGATTTAGTGCTAAGCGCAGCACTTCTGCCTCACGCTGCTTCGCTTCAATTCCACACTTGTACACATGCCGCAAACAGAATATTGAAATTTATATAATGCAATCTTGCTTGAGCTAACACGACACATTGCAAGTTGACGTGTAAGTATACCAATTCATCAATCATTCTAAGTCACGTGACATCCTTCAGGGACGATTACGAGTGCTATTTAGTTATTCACTTTTCTCTGAAATCCCTATAAGCAAGATCATTTCGTTATTTATTTATAAAATGGTTTCCTTATGCGAAATCTTTTCATTTCTACTTCTAGCAGGAGGAGCTCGACAATCCATGGGGGACTTCTATGGCATAGCTATGGCACCAAGTAAGTGCAAAGGTTACTTACACAATGAAGAAAGTCTGTTGAAATGCCTGATGCTACTAGGCATGGCGTGACGATAAGGGATTGCTGGAACACAAATTACTGCCGCACCACCTACCGCATATTTCTTGCGCTGAATGTTCCTAAGCATGCCATAGCAATACCTTTCTAGCTTTTTTTATGTCAGTTACAACGCGACTGCGTGGCAGTGGCTAAGCCATCGGTTTTTACGGGAGGATCCAATGGGAGAAAACAGGAACAGCGCCATTATATGATGGCAATAGGCACTAACGAGTGAGCATCCACGTTATAATGGCAGCATTATTGCGAATTCAATGGACCTCACGTCTAGGTCCTTTCCAGAGGCCTTCCCTAGGTCCCTGGGTCATTCCTCCCTCTTTCCTCAAGTATGTTAGAGCTGTTGTTCCATGGGATCGGTGCGGCCCTAATGGCTTCCCTCAGGTGCAGGAGGATCCTAGCGCCCTCTTCACGATTCTGCAGACCACCTACGTAGCCCACTCTTCCGAGGATGGTCGTGCTCACCTATGTAAACTGGAGCTTATTGCTCTGGGTGATTCTGTTCTGAGAGCCCTCGAAAAGGTCTTTCACGAGACATTGTTGAGGCACTTCCTTAACACGGACTGCGGCAGGAGAATGCACGAGTACATCAAGAGCATGCCATCAAATAGGACGGCGACCATGTTTCTGAGCAACCTGAGGTCCGAAAAATTTCGAGTCCTGAACATGAGAACCTTGCAAGGGAATCACTCTAGGTTCCATAATCTGCCTGTCCCTTGCGAATCATATATATATATATATATATATATATATATATATATATATATATATATATATATATTAGAGAGAGAGAGGGAGAGCCTATTTTCTAAATTTTTTCAGTGGTGTTCCTAGCCTCGTGTTGCCCTCGCGCTGTTTCTTATGCGTCACTTTCTTGTGCCTCTGCGGATTGAAACGCGCTCGCTTGTACGCGAGAAACAGTTTTCTATGCCGCTTGTAATCGCATGCGACCATGGCGTAATGGTTTCAGCAGCAGTCTTGTGTGCTAGAGGTCGTGTGTTCAAATTCATGTGTATGACAGTTTCAACAATGTCGATTGAATTGTTTATAGCCCCGTACTTAATCGAAAATGGTGAGTTCGCAAAGTCATGTGAAGACAAAGAGGACAAAAGGACGAATACATGTACTGTCCATCCCTCCCATGTTGCATGAGCCGCTTTGCGCCACAGTGCCCTCCAGTAGTTATTGCATAGAGTGTCTCGATATATTAAACCGAAAGCTTTACTGGCCGCGAACTTGCGATTTCACCGCGGCCGTGCTCCGAGGAGACACATGACGTCACTCCGCGTTCTTCGTCGTTGCGTTCGCCTCCGCTCGCTTCGCCAGCTGCGTCGCATTCATGATAACATGTCGGAGGATTGAAAAGGGGAGCTCGCGTGCGCCGCAACCACAGTTGAGGTGGCAGTATGGACGGCGACAATTCTGATAAGCAGGAGGAGGCCTGGAATTGACATCGGAGCGAGATGAAGAGGAAACGAATCGCCCAGGAAACAGACGAACAGCGTGCCGAATGACTGGCTAAACGCGGCAACATAGCTAGACAACCAGACTAACCTGGACTTGAAATCAAAATTAACCAAGGCTAACCATGCTGTGCCTTAGCTTTCGCTACATATATCCTGGCATAGCTGAGTTAAGCCACTGCCAATTTTTTTTCGACCGATAGAAGGAAAGCTGGCGGTGAATATGCATGGGAATAACCGCATATGATGACTTCGGATTGGCATCGTGCTCGGATAGCCAAGACGCTTTGAAGACGTGCCTGGCTATCACCATTGCGTATGTCCCATTATGCATTCTTTTACTAAAACAGCACGGAAATAGTTCCCTGTACCTTTATTATTACAGGAAAACGCGCTTTGTTTCATTATGAGGGCTTGTGGTTGGATATACACTTATATGACACGTAAAAAGTATCAGCAGGCCGCTAAAGTTAGAGGACAGACAAGATTCACTTTTTTTTTAGAACAGTTTGTCATCTGTTCACGATTTTCTTCGCTTGATTATGCACTGTAGGTGAGTACACTTCATTGAAAGTTTTAATATAGGTGAATAAAACCTTTTGTGAAAAATATATTTTTAGGACGCGTTGTCTGTGTAGCCATGTTCATGCCTGTAGACGAAGCCACGCACAACACCTGCCAACACAAACCTTGCAGAGCCATATATTGTTATTCCCATGAGGGCACACCGCTCTTTCGAAAACTCTCATAGACGGTGGTGCAATACTTCCCTCCAGGGAAGGAAGAAGAAGTGATCGTAGCGAGCAGCTTCGGCGTCGAGCTCTCTGCATTTTCTACTTTAATTTCCGTGATCTCAGCAATCAGTGACAAGAAAACTGGGGCACGTCGTCCTCTGCAATGGGGGACCCAAACCTTGCCCAGCAATAGGGTCCTGAACGGCCAGTTCTTTATCCAGGTGACGTGAGTGACCGCTTCGACCCCAGCATGGTCCCGATTGGGTCATGTGATGGCTCCTCTACTGATGATATGGGCTCGGACAGCGATTTTACCGTGGTGTCAAGCCGACGTCTGAAGAGAAAGATACGAAGAACATCACCGACCAGTCGCCAGGCGACGAGAAAGGCAAGTGGCAAGCAGTCATACAACGACAACAGACAACCTCAACTCACTGAACAGGCAGAGCCTGTCGGAATATTTCGAACGAACTGCCCTTGGTCAAATAGAAGAAATACTTTTTAAACGCTCGAAAGAACATCCTCTCGGTGGAATTCAAAACACCGACAATACTGGAGACACTGAAAAGCCTCACTCAGTTGGAAAGCGTCCCTGTTCGCGCATTCCGCACATACGGAAGGAAGCAACGACAGGTGTCATCTACGACGTAGACATTGATATTACAGACACTGACCTGGTGAAACTACTATCGTCGTCGGCTCCTGTACTCAGCTTGCACCGTTTTGGACGATCCCGATGTGTGAAATTAGTGCTCCAGTCTGAAACTTTGCAAACACACGTCAAGGTTGAATATGTGAGGCATCCGGCACGTCCTGACGTGCCGAGGCTTTTACAATGTCAGAAGCGTATGAAACTTGGGCATGTCAGTGCAGTTTGCAAGGGTGCAGTTACATGCAAACGATGTGGTGGACCTCACGGAGACAGCAATTGCAACGTTGCTGCGAAGTGTCCGACTTCCTCTGGTGCCCACGACGCAACGTCAAAAGAGTCCCCAAAGATTAGGAAGGAAATGGGTAATCTGAAGCAGATGGGTAGAGATAATTCCACGCACAGCGAAACGGCAAGAGCTATCCGCCACCGCAGACGCTGGTCACGACGCCGACATCAACGGGACCGCAGCCTTCCTCACGTAGAAGGAAAGCCAGCTCAAGTTCAGCATCCACCCCCTCCTCGTCTCAGGAATGAAGAGGCACGTGCCTCACAGCCATTGTATGCTACGAAAGTACAAGGCGATTCATCATCGGCCCCAAACACATCGGAGACTCAGTGGCCCTCGTTAACATCAAGGCCTTCTGTAACACCTTTATGCACCGCTCCTACACGCAATGAAAAAAATGAAAAGATGGATGACATTGACGTCACGAGAATGTTGAAACATTTGATGGACTCCATGCGCAGGATTCTTTCCGGCCTAAATACGCCGGCTGCCAAGGCTGCCAGTGCAGCTACTTGAAGTGTTGGAACCACTGCTAGTGGTTCTTCACTAAGCAAGCATGGCGATGATTTTTGAAAAAGGGATGCGTCAATCGATTGTTATGCACTGAGATGCTCGAGGTCTACGTAGTCGTTTGTGGGATTTCCGACAGCGGGTATTTAAGTACCAATTTCCAGTTATTGGTATCTGCCAACCTAATATGGATCCTTTCCGTATTTCTGGATGTCCAGATGTGGTCTCCTAAAGACCAAGCCTCAAGCAAAGTGTTAGTTTGTATACATCACGATCTGGTGTATTTCAGGCACGACGCCCCATCGCAAACTACTAATGATTGCGTTTGCCTTACCATAAAACACAGATGTCGCACGGTTACAGTGATTGGAGGATACATCCACCCAAGAGCGAGGATCGATCGATCACACCTTATGTCTCTGCTGCAAGCATCGCAAGGTCCTCATATTGTGATTGTTGACTTTAACGCGCACCATCCGCTGTGGGGTAGCACTTCGATGAATTCTCGTGGCAAATATTTGGCCGACTTCATGTGTAGTCAGGGCCTACATGGGCTCAATGACGGGTCTCCTACATTTACTCGTGGCACGTCTTACAGCAGCTGTCTTAACCTAACGTTTGTATCAAGGAGCCTTCTGTCTTCAGCACGCTGGCCGACGGATCTAGAGACTCATGATAGTGACCACCTCTCCACTTACGTTCACTTTAGCTGGTTTCGCCGTTCAGCCTCACGTTGCATTCGTGAAACAGACTGGATTTTTATTTAAGACCTTTGTCAACACCGCCTGTCAGAGTATGACATCTCCATTTGAAATAGAGGACATCATTGCCTCTACCCTGCGGTACAAAACCTGAGGAGTCAGCATACCGAGGCACAGATCATCGGTCGACATAACGTATGAGGCCCTTCGCGCAATCCATCGCTGCGCGGAATGGCGATACAGAAGAACAATGTCACCGTCAGATCTTTCGAGCAGTCGCCGAGCTCAACGACACGTTCTTCGACATCTAGAGAAGCTTGACAGACAGCGTTGGAGGACATTCTGCGGGTCCCTAGATCCAAGATAGCCTCTGAGATCTGGCGGGTCATACGAAGGCTCCAGGCAACTCCACAACAAAGACACCCATTAAGTGCGGTGGCTTTACATCAACGCCGGACAGAATTGGAGGTAGCAGAGGACTACACTAAACTAATTGTGGACGCCTCTAATGCAGTGACTTCATCCCTTGCCACCATTGCGCCCACATCACCTGATGAACGACTGGAAGTACCATTTACGATGCAAGAGCTTGACGCTGCGATTTCGGTTTCTCGACGCTCATCGGCACCAGGACCAGACGGAATCACGTGCGCTGCACTCTGACATCTTGGCACACAATCACGACGTTTCTTCTATATTTTTATAGTACGACGTGGGAGACAGCAAATGTTCCAGATAGTTGAAAATGCAGTCGCGTTGTAGCGCTGCTTAAACCGGGGAAGTGCCATAACGACCTTTCCTTCTACAGACCGACTGCCTTAGCCATTTGCGTCGGCAAATTAATGGAAAGAATGGTCTTGGCAAGCCTGGAATGGTTTCTAGAGAGAAATAATTGCTTTCCTGGTTTTATGCATGGATTTAGAAGAGACCGTTCTTTCATTGACGGTGTTATCGGCTTGGTATCCACTGTTGAACAGGAAAGAAGTCGCCGTCGGTTAGTTGGAGCTGTTTTCCTGGATATTAAGGGTGCATACGACACTGTACTCCATTATGTAATCCTTGATGCACTGGAAGATTTAGACGTCGGTGGCCGGCTATATGCATGGATTGTTAGCTACCTCAGTGGCCGCACAGTGTATATGTTGACAAGTGATGGCGACACCAGACAGTACCATATACATCGAGGTGTTGCGCAAGGGGGAGTTCTCAGTCCAACTCTTTTAAATGTTGCAGTGATTGGCCTTGCATCCGAACTTTCTAGCACGGTGAAGATTAGCGCATATGCGGACGACATATGCATATGGACATCTAGAGCCACCCGTCCACAAAGGCGTACAGGCTTCAACGTGCAGTGGCAATCACAGCTAAGTATCTGCGGCGTCAAGGCCTCCAACTCTCAACAGAAAAATGTTCCGTGATTACATTCACGCGAAAACAAATGACCAGGTATCCGATAACCGTTAATGGAGCAGCGATACCTACGGTTACACACCACAGATTCCTTGGCTTAGTCATAGACCGGGGATTACCTTGGTCAAGACACGTCGCCGCAATGAAGTCAAAGCTGAAGAGTTTTGTTCACGTCATTCGCGTCGTTGCAGGAACAAGATGGGGCCTCTCGGAGTCGTCATTACTCCAATTGTACGAAGCACTATTCGTAAGGTATATACGGTACAGCATGCCGGCGCTCTCAAGCATGGGACTTAGCAATGTGCGCGCGTTGGAGAGCATTCAAGCTCAAGCATTGCGCACATGTTTGGGCCTCCCACGGTGCATGTCAACCAATGCAACAATAGCGGAAGCTCGTACTTATCCTATTGGTGTATACTTGCTCTGCGAGCCTCTTCGAATGTACCTTCGCGTGATGACCCGACACAAAAAAAAATTAATTATGGGGTTTTACGTGCCAAAACCACTTTCTGATTATGAGGCACGCCGTAGTGGGGGACTCCGGAAATTTCGACCACCTGGGGTTCTTTAGCGTGCACCTAAAACTAAGTACACGGGTGTTTTCGCATTTCGCCCCCATCGAAATGCGGCCGCCGTGGCCGGGATTCGATCCCGTGACCTCGTGCTCAGCAGCCTAAAGCAATAGCCACTGAGCAACCACGGCGGGCATTGACCCGACACATGCACCATCCTCTGTCATCGCTCCCTGCCACCCAACCAGGTTCCAGCTTTTCAAAGACTATATGGCGCCATCAGAGTGTTCTGCCATCAGGATTTTATCCCGCCTGTATTCCGAGAATACCCCAGTGGGTTCTGCCTAAACCTGTCGTTACATTGCAGATCCCTGGAATTACTAAAAAGTCATTCGTTGCATCTATTGACCTCAGGCAACTGACCCTGTTGCAGATTTCTGCAGAGTACGGAGATGCTGTACATGTGTATACCGATAGCTCTGTCACGCCATATGCCTCCACTGCAGCCTTTGTCATTCAACATATGATTATCGCTCGGCGGTTGAAACTAGACCATAGCTCAACATCAACTGCCGCAGAACTTGTTGCTATCCGGGAGGCATTTCGATTTCTCTCTGAGGAGCCTCCTCACGCATGCACGACATTCTGCGATTGCGAGCTAGCTCTTCAAACGATTGACTGTGTCCTCAGTCGGGGCCAGTTTTATTCCATGGCTATAGAAATTACAGAGCCTCTCGAACACGCTACTAGATATGGCCACAATGTCACCTTTCGATGGATACCCTCACACTGGGGCGTGATTGGGAACGAACAGGCAGACGCTGAAGCGAAAACTGCTTTAGATAATGCTTGTGAAGTACGCATTCCGTTCTCACGAACAGACACAAACGCCCTACTTCGTCGCGTAATACGCAACCGTACTTTGGAACACTGGGCCCCAGCAGATCGACGACACAAGCGATTACACAAATGGTACCAAGAAATGAAATTTCGTATGCCTCACAAGTTCAAAAGAAGCCACACGAGCATGGTGCACCGGATTCGCCTTGGTGTAGCATTCACCAACCGTCATGGACATCGGATAGGTGCCAGTGATACTAGCCCAAACTGTGAATACTGTGAGGTGCCAGGAACACTTGAACATATATTTTTCGTATGTCCCGCCTCCGCGCAAGGACGACAGAAACTTGTCTGCCATTGCAACGATCCATCAGAGACTGCTATCAGACGAGTTTCTTTTAGGTCCTTGGCCTAATGCAAACAGCGCAGCCCTGGTAACAAGTGCCGCTATAGCTTTTCTCCAAGCCACTGGGCTGGACGCACGGCTTTAGAGATGTCAGAACTCTGGGAATTTGTATATACGCATCTCTTCCTTACACCATCATTATTCATCAGCCCTTTCCCTCCCCGTCCCTTTTCCCCAGTGTAGAGTAACATGCCACAGCAAGTTATAGCTCAGGCCGACCTCTCTGCCTTTCTGTAAATTAATTTCTCCCTCTCTCTCTCTTCCCTCTAGGTACTACAGTTATAAACTGTATAAATTATTTTATGAAACTCTGTCTGAAATTTAAACTACATCTTTGCTGTACCGTTCCATGATGGCGTCACCACCCAGTTACACGCTTTAGGCGTTAGAGGCCAGGTACGTACGAAAACGCCCACGAACTTTGCAAGAAAGCCATCGAGCACATCTGTTCAGCGCTCTAACAGCTTGTCTCGTTCCAAAGCCAGCCAGCTCTTCGAAACAATTGGAACATGCACCCTGTCCAATTTCCTCTTATCTCCTTGTGATTGCTCGCGCTTTTGGTGGCGAGTTACGGCTCGCCATCTCCGGGATCGTCCTACTTTGCCCAGTACTTTCCTCTTAGCAGCTTACGATACGTAGAAACTGTGCGACGTTGGGCAGACTTCATGATCGCCACGTAATCCAAGGATTACCATTCCTTCGGCGAAGTACAAGTTCCGTCGTCGTTATAACGTGCACCACATTAAATAGCCATATATTTACGATGTTACGTCAGATGTTTATTTACACAATGAAACAAGATGCAGTAGAAGCCATACCGAAGGACCACCCCCCGCGGAATACAGCCCAGTTCGTGCGCCCCACTGTACTTCTTCCTGTAGCTCAGTCGTCCAGTGCGGCGCCATCTTTCCCTGAGACAGGCGATGGTCGCTGAGTGAACTAAAGGGCCCTGTAATTTTACTGCTTGAGACGCCCCATGTGAACGACTTGGGTCGCGCGTGAACGCCGATTACTTGCCTTCACTTCTGCTACAAGATAGTTTCTATCATTCAAGCGAGTGAGTATAACGAGTGAGTGGTATAATAGTGCGTGGTGCGAAATTTGCTGTACAGTCGCTTTTTCCGAGCACATATCCACAACCAAGCATAGTCACTCAGAGAAAGGTGAGGGGGATCATACCGAGTCTTGTTATGGCCTTGTGAGGACAACGTTCGAGATGCGCTAGTCTGCGTGCTTCTTCAGCACCACACAAAGTTCGGCGATTGAAGGGTCCTCTTGACACCAGAACAGTAAAATAAGGTTCAGCAGAGCCGTTCCGAGTTCTATAAACAACACAATGCTTTCCAATTTCCACACGTAAGCAGTGTTAAGTGCCTCTGCCGCATTTTTTATTGTTGAATATTTATGGAAGCCACCCCAGAAGGCCTTGTGTAAAGTGTGCGTACAGCAGAAAGAAGGGCGCATATCTAGTAGCTTCTTGCTTGGCAGCATTGCAGCGTACATAACAAAAGGTAAGGCGGCGTCCCAAGTTTTGGCCAGCGGTGGCATATATGGTGGCATGTTCGCAAGGGTTCGATTCCTACGCTCAGGGAGGCCGTTGGTTTGAAGGTGCTAAGAAGCATTATGGCGACAGGCACACCCACAAAGCTCTAAAGGGCCTTCAATGACGTCGGTCGTTAATTGGCTACCACGGTCACTGATGACAACCAGGGGAGTACCGTAACGTAGTACGCCATGACGCAACGAAAAGGAAAAGAAGTCTGCTGCAGAAGCAGATGGACGTGCCCCCTGTTCCATGTAGCGAGTTAGGTAACCAATGCACAATATAATCCAGCTACCGGTGGCCAGCTGAAGTCTTCAAAACCGGACCAAGCAAGCCGATGCATACTTTTGCCAAGGCCGATGTCTATGGACTAATTGGTTACAGATAGCCTGCTCAAGTCATCATTGTTTGCTTGTGAACCTGACAAACAGCATAGCTGGCGAAATGCTGCATCATTCTTTTGACGAATTCCGGCCAGCAAAAGCTCTTTCGATGCCGGTGCAGTGTGGGTGCGAAGCCAAGGTGCCCGGATGTGACATCGTCGTGCATCGAACGAAGAACCTCAGGGCACAGGTTTTCGGGCACTACAAGGAGCAATGGCGGGCCACCAGCGGAAAACTCTTTTGTACATTAAACCATTACGAACAGAAAGCGCTGTATTTCGCACCGACTCACGCGCTGCTACCCATAGGGATTTCATGGTGAGATAACAACATTGCTCGCTTTTGAAGGTACTTAGGGGTGGAAACTAGAGAGTTGCGACAGAAACTAGATAGTGGTCGAAGTCATCACCATCAGCCTTAATGCGCAGCAAAGGAAGGTGCTATAGGCAGTCAGGATCCATGTGACATTGTACGCTCTTGTAGGGGACGGGAAAGGTGTACTCTTGAAGACGCAATGCCAGCGGGTCACCTGGACTGACGGGTGGCGCAGCCAAACAAGCCAAAAGAGTGAATTATGGTCAGTCACTACGCGGCGGTACGGCCGTGCAGATACGGACTAAACTTCGTACGGAGAACACAACCCCTAGACACTCGAGTTGAGTAATGGTTTAGTTTCTCTCGCCTCTTGTTACTGTCCGACTGGCATAATTAGATGTGTCAGCGGCTCAGCGATGTGTGAAAATGTTTTGACAAAGCGCTTGTCGTAAGCACACGTGCGAAGGAATCTACGTACTGCTTTCTTCTCTATGGGCTGCTGGAACATTGAAGTGACAGCTGCCTTCTGCGGGTCAGGACGGATCCAGTTTTGTTGATGATGTGTCCTAAGAACAGAAGCTCGCCGTAAGCGAAGCGGCACTTTTCCGGCTTGAGAGTGAGCCCTGATGACTTGATGGCTTCTAGCACTGTCGCAAGCCGCGTAAGGTGATCGCCAAAATTTTAAGCGAAGACCACGACGTGTTCCAGTAAACAATACAGGTCTGCTACTTCAATCCTGCTAACACTGTGTTCATGACGCGCTGGAACATTGCAGGCGCCGAGCACAGTCCGCATGGCATGTCTTTGAACTCATAGAGGCTGTCTGGCATGAGGAATGCGGTCTCTTCGCGATCCCTCTCGTCAACTTCAATTTGCCAATAGCCAATCTTGAGATCAGTCGGCGAGAAGTGTTTAGCGTTGCAGGGCTGATGCAATGCGTTGTCTATCCGTGGGAGGAAGTATACATCCTTCGTGATCCTGTTCAGTCGACGACAAACAACGCAGAAACGCAGGGTTCCGTCTTTTTCATTCACCAAGACTACAGGAGATGCCCACGGGCTTTTAGACTGCTGGATTACGTCGTCACGCAGCATTTAGCCCACTTGTTGCCGACTTGTTGCCTTATAGCTTCACGTTTTCTCGTCGAAACTCCGTAAGGGATCTGGCAGAGGGGTCGAGCGTACTCGTCGTTTATAATGCGATGCTTTGCAACAGGTGTGCGTCAAATTCTTGATGACATCTAAAAGTAGTCCTGGTATCGTCGGAGAAGATTTCTGAGCTTTTGCTGCTTGCTTGCAGGGAGACTCGGATTTATGTCGAAGTCTGGTTCGAGAACTATGCTCGTCGGGGTAAATAAAGCGGAATCCGAGAGGACAAATGCATTGCTGGTTTCTTCAATTTCCTCGAGGTATACGATCGTCGTGGCCTTATTGACGTGCTTGAACTCCTGGCTGAAGTTGGTCATCATCACTTTCGCTTTTCCTTTATGCAGTCGAGCGATTCCTCTTGCGACGCAAATTTCATGATCGAGCACTAAACGTTCATCGCCCTCGATGACGCCTTCTACGTATGCGGGTGTTTTTGTGCCGACGGAAATAACAATGGTAGAGCGAGACGGGATGCATACTTTATCTTTGAGCACACTCGGAGCGTGGTGACTACGACAGCTCTCCGGCGGTATAGCGTAGTCTTCCGACAGCATTATCGGCTTCGACATCAGGTTCATGATTACACCATGTTGGTTCAGGAAGTCCATGCCGAGAATGACGTCTCAGAACCTGTTGGCGGATTACGAAAGTGTCAGGCTAGGTCCGGTGATTAACCGTAATTCGTCCCGTGCAAAGTGCAGTTGGCGTTATTAGGTGTCCTCTAGATGTCCGGATTTGAGGACATTCCCAGGGTGTAATAATTTTCTTCAACTGGGTGGCGATGAGTACACAATCATAGAGTACTCGTCTCCTGTGTCCACTAAGGCCGTGATTGCGTGGCCGTGGAAAAGCACGTCGAGGTCTTTGGTTCTTCGTTTTGCGTTGAAGTTAGGTCTTGGCATCGGATCACGGATGTATCGCGCTGACGGGTGGTTGGTACGTCACATCGTCAGGTCTTTCGTCGGTGCATTCATTGCTTGCACGCTTCGTCAACGTGGCGACGTGTCGAAGCTATATCGCCAAAATAGAGCCTCCGGCGTCTTCGTTGCCGATGGAGTATCTTCGTCACTTCGACGAACATCTACAGCACATCCATCGGTTGCTGCGTTCAGTGTTCCGGATATAGGCTGACGGACCGGCACCGGGTGAGGCTAGTGTATGGTCGGTGCAACGGCGACCGGTAGCGCCCTGGTGACGGCGAACGGGACGGTCGTTGAGGGCTTCACTGAGTGGCGGCGAGGTAGTCGGAAATACGGCGAAGACTTTCACCTTGCTGCGGGCGCGGAGCGTTGACGGCGCATCCTCGTAGTTCCATTTCGCCGTATGGCCACCGCCGTAGACGTGGACCGCTTGTCAGCAGTGATAACACAGCTGGTTATTGCCGGCAGCACGCCAAACGTCGGTCTTCCTAAGAAGGCTGTGCTGGGTGATGGTTGGGCGTGCTGGCAGGGGTGGCGCTGGATGGCGAAATTACGGTGCTCTGGGACCCTTGCGCGGGAGCAGAGGTTGAGAGTGCCGGCGGGCGACGGCGGCGTATGTCATCGCTTCTGGCTGTGGTTGCGGAGACTGGAGCTACACCTGAGGAACTCCAAGTGATCGATGTAGTTCGTCCTTGACCATGTCAGTGACCGAGGCCACCTGGCGTTGCGACGAAGGCAAGACCTTGCACAGTTTGTTCCCAGAGCTTTATTAATCGTCGATGCCTCTGCAGTAAACGAAGCTATGTTCTTCGACTGGTTGCGGATCAGTCCATCGAAATGTTCTTGCTTGACGCCCTACATCAGGAAGCAGGCGTTTTTCTCCTGCGAGATTTCTGGATGGGCGTGCCGGAAAAGACGGGCCATCTCCTCCGTGACGATCACTATGGTTCAGTGGGCAGTTGTACTCGAGTATCTAGTAGAGCTTGGGCGCTCCCTTCGCGCACGACGCTTGTGAATGTCTGCAGGAAGCCGCTTCGGAACCTGTCCCACGTCGTTAAGGTGGCATCTCGATTCTCGAACCACGTCCTGCCCGCATCTTGGAATGCGAAATAAACTCTGAAAACAGCGTATTTAATGAAATTGCTTGTCTGCAAAGAAATACAGCTACCTATATTACCCGACGCGGAGAATATTGGTCTATACCCCCTTCAAGAACTAACTACGGTTTGCAAATGACGAAAAATAAATTACCCAGACTGCTTAATACATTACATGACGCTGGTATTGACATCATTAACATAACACGGTCAGAACTGTCGTTACTTATCAGAACCTTCTCCTAAATAATGAATCAAGCGTAATTCCTTTCTCACCTATATTCACATGTGTGTCTTGTTAATGTTTGTAATGACATAATTTTTACTCGTCCTTTTCTTTCACTTAATAATTCCAATAATAATCGACCATCGATTCTTTTCACCTTTAATTATGCATCGTCAAGTGTACGCGATTTCAACTATTATTTATGTATTGCCAAGTGTATGTAATGTGGTGGTGCCTACTATCTGCATTGCTTTTATTTGTCCTTATCCCATTTCTTTGTTCCTTGTTTGTTTGTTCCGTCATAGAAAAGTCTCTTGATTGATGATTGTAAGTATTATTTATATGTAATGTTCTTTGAGTACGGTTGATTGCGCTACTCACTGCCACCATGTAACACGGGGGCTAAGGGCACCTCAAGCTGCCTCATTGCAGCTTTTATCTTAGCCCTCGTCATTGTATTTTAGCAATGGAAACAAATAAAGAAAGAAAGAAATGTAGCAGCTTGTCGTCACTGCTGCGGCTGTTAAACGGAGCGACGCTTTCATACGTCTCCAGCCAGCCAGACAGAATGCCGACCATGTTTGCCGCTCTCGCAACACCACCAAATGTCGCGTAGTAGCGACGGTGAATGATACAGCTGTAAAACTGCGAATGACGAAACTAACGTTTTATTGGGCGGACTTGTGGCCACCGAGGCAAGTTACACTCCAAGCACAGCAATAACGGCAAACATGGTCGGCATTCGTCAAAATGTCATCTGCCAGTCAAGTGCCTCGGCTTTTATACACGAGTGATTGGAGGTTCCAGATTAATCGGTGGTGTCCGCGTGTCTTCCAGAAAGTTCTACATAATTCGCGCTACACATGCAATTAGATTACACAAGCTTCGGTGTAATCGCTGTCGCGGAGAGCGGCGGGCAGGTCAGAGTTCTCGTCCTCTCTCAAGATGCCTCGAGAGCCTGCGAGAATTCCCGCGCGTTTCAGTCGTTGTTCCTCCCCGGCTGCAGGGACTAAGCAGGGACACAGCGCGTGCGCCGGTCGGGCTTGCCTGTGAGAGCATTGACCTCACCACCCACGTGACGACTTCGGCGCCTGTGACTGGCTCCTTCGGGTTTGCGGAAACGTAGCGCCGCGAAAAAAATGGGTTCGGTACTCCTCCTCGCGTGGAAGAGAATTCTTGCCGCGAAAGTGCCTTTCGCGGCGCGTGTTTTTAAGGGCACCTCCTTGCGCACGCTTATTTCCGCATGTGAGGACCTACCTTTACACCATCCAGATGACGCTCGCCTCCCTGCATCTGCAAGCTAGCTGCGGTTGCCGGGAAGTTGGCAAGTAGACAGAGATTTTTAAATGCTATCGCATTGCACTCTTAAAGGCAAAGCTTAATCGTCCTCGGAGGGTTTTTTTTGCATTTTAATGCGTTCGCATTCTCTTGTGAGCTGGGATCACCGGCCCTATCATGCGAAAAATGTATTGCTTGTATAGAAATTTAACCTTTATGATAGCGTAAACGTAGATGATTGGTAATTTTTAAGCGATAAGGAACAATATAACGCAAAAAATTAAAATGAAAAGAAAATACCCCTGCAGATACCTAGGGCTACATGAAAACGCACGGGGAAGATTATAGTAGGAGTGGGCTAACTGAAATTCGGGTGTGGGCCAAATTAAATATGGGCGTGGGTCAACTGAACTTGGGGGATGGGCCAAATTGAAATTTGAGGGCGGTCCACTTAAATTCGCATGTGGGCCAACTAACATTGCGTGGTGGTTCAACTTAAATTAGTGGATGCACCAACTTGAAATTCGGGGTGGGACAAGTTAAATTTGTGGTTGGGCCAGCTTGAAGTTTGGGGCAGGCCAACCTAAACTTGAGATTCGGCTAACTTAAATTTGGGTATGGGCAAACCCTAATTAGAGGATAGTCAAACCTAAATTTAAGAGTTGGCGAACTGAAAGTTTGGTGGTGGGCCAACCTCAATTTCAGCGTGGGCCTACTTGAAATTTTGAGTTCACACAACTGAAGTGCGGAGCTTGACCAACTTGAAATTTGGGGAAGGACCTACCTAAATGTCAGCGTGGGGCAACTCAAAATTGGAGTGTAAGGCAACTTGAGATATTTGGGTGGCCCATTGTCCAATTGAATGCTGCTGAGCGTCCTTCGAGTTATGAACACGTCGCGGGTAATCGAGCGCATTGTTACGCTTGGCACGTTTTC
Organism: Dermacentor albipictus; assembly: GCF_038994185.2. Taxonomy (NCBI): domain Eukaryota; kingdom Metazoa; phylum Arthropoda; class Arachnida; order Ixodida; family Ixodidae; genus Dermacentor; species Dermacentor albipictus. The sequence continues at coordinate 6,785 of NW_027226070.1, read as the reverse complement.
AGTGGGCCGCACCGAGGCACAGTGTGGTTATCGGTTTATCAGTTGAGTCTAAATGTTAAAAAAAACAAAGTATATTCTTTTTACTCCTATTAACAAGCCGATTAAGCTCGCATCTTCTTTCAATTTCAATCGCAACCACTTGAAAGGGTTTCCCAGTACAAGTTCTTGGGTGTACTCTTCCATGAAAATCTACGGTGCACGTATCACGTAAGTTATATCAAACGTAGCACAGCACAATTAATCGGTATGCGGAATAAGCATCACAGGCTGTTACCTTTAACATAGAGGTACGAACAGAGGTGCTTAGAGGTATGAATTAACATACCTCTAAGTACTCTCACCAGCACAGTATGTTGAGTGTCGCTAGTCTGTATGAACAAAAGTTATCCGAAAAAGCATTTTTATAATTCATAAGTAATCGTGAGAACTTTTTTCTAAATACGCTAATACAACAACAAATTACACCTTAAGAGCTAGGAACTTTATTAAGGTAAAAACCAGAACAAACTACGGCAATCAATTTTCACAGAGGCAGATTCCTAGTTTACTTAACGGTGAGCATGCTTTCTTTGATATCATGCAAGACTCCTCAGCCATTTCAATATTCAGGATGAAATCGAAACTGTAATTTCTCGACAATTGGCACCTGTTTTTTTCTAATGGATTTTCCTGTTTCTCGACTGATATGCAATTTCATGCGTTGCAAGACTTTTTTTTTCCGTTTGGCTTTGACCTTTCTTTATCTTTCTCTACCTACTTTATTCCTTCATATGCATTATTTATACTTATTGTGCTGCATTGATTTATTGTATGTATAATTGTGTCATTCGCATACATACATGTATATATAGATATCTATATCTATCTATCTATCTATCTATCTAACTATCTATCTATATATATATATATATATATATATATATATATATATATATATATATATATATATGTGTGTGTGTGTGTGTGTGTGTGCGTGCGTGTGTGTGTGTGTGTGTGTGTGTGTGTGTGTGTGTGTGTGTGTGTGTGTGTGTGTGTGTGTGTGTGTGTGTGTGTGTGTGTGTAGCATGCGTATATGTATGTATACACTTTCTTTTGCGCTGTTGTCTGCTGTGCTCGTGGCGCCAGGGACCTAGTCAGGCGTGTATCGCCTCGCCTTTTGCTCCGGCACCATGACAATCTCGTATTGTCAAAATCGTAATAAACTTCAAACTTCAAAAAGTCAGAGCGCAGGCGAGGGCTTGCGTGGACAAGGAACGCGCGCACAACACAGGCTTGCGAGAGCCACAGCGAGCGTGAGATGGCTTCGCAGCGATGCGCTCTTCTAGGGTGCCTTGATGTCCTTCTTGCCCGCCGCTGCGTGCAAGGTGGAGACAGCGCCGCCGCCATTCTCGTTCCCGCTCCGAGGGACGCCATCGAAATGCGGCAAATGATCACGTCTCGACACGCGAGCTGGGCATGACAATGGTTGTTTTGGCAACGATAGCTTCATCAAAGAATGTCTCTCACATGAACAGAGCGGCGGGCGAGGATCCTACACTCTGCCCTCACACAACGCCCCATGCGCTACTAGGGCAGCTAGTGCTCCTTTACCACCGCTCTGCTCTGTCGAGCCACGCTCGTGCCCTGCGTGCCGGCGCAATTGGCACTATTGCAGTGAAGGAACCGGATGCGACCAGAAAATATCAAAACTGACTGCTAAAGCTTAAGCATTCTTTGCCACCGGAAAGAACATGGGTAGACGGGCAGAAGCTAGGCAACGCAGGTGAGCAAAATTAAGCGAAAACGAAGCCACAGCCGAGCGGAATAAGGCTAACGCATTAGTAGACAATTATACGAATTCCTGTAGCTTTTTGTTCTCCGTCCTAATGCAGTCACCGCTGCCGGGATCGCACCTGCGACCTGGATCTTAGCAGCGAAACGCAATAAACTTCTTGATCTTTCAATAATGTACAGAAGGCAATAAATGGCAAGTGGCACATCGATTGCAATGCATAATTATCGAATAATGGGATCGCGTAACGAAATGATGTTATTGTGGCATCAACGAAGCATGTGACGTTCCAGTAGTTCTTTAAGTCAATCAGACTGGCCCATCATGGGACAGAACTGAGAAAACATGTGGTTTACATAGAAATCCATTTACAATAGCTTTCGTCTCCTTTACTAAGACATTCCTTATTGCGTGCTCACCAAATCGAAACGTGCAAGTTTAACCTTCGGAATTTTTATACCTACATAACTTACCTGAGATCTCTTTATTTTATTTTTTTTTCAGTTGTTGACGCCACTATTACCCGGCCAGACTTGGTGACAGGTGGTACCAAATACGCAATATGCAATCAATGCAGCTGCAAGATCGCTTGGGAACTAACAAAACATCGAAAAGATGGTTGCTGCAAAAAAACGTTTGAATTCACCTGTACGTGCAACAATTATCGGTGCGACAAAAAGGAGACGCAGCTCTGCATGTATAAGTTGGCTTCCAACATGTAAGGGATGTTTCTAGCCTAAATGTTCCACTGGGGGATCACTAAATAAAGCTTGGTTTACCTACTGTTATATTGTGTGTATTGTCAACTTCAACGGAAAGAAAATCTATTCGCTTTTGTCTTGTTTGCACACCCCAGGCAAAAAAGCAGTAAGTGGAATACAGAGGTTAGCTTTTTTCGTTAGTAGCTTACATGCTACAGCTGTTCGTCTCTTCGGGAGCAATTATGAGCGATTGACAGCTACTCTTTATTGGGTCACTCCTTTCATGGCTAACAGTTGCTGTTTTCCAATGCTCACCAAGGTAGCAACAGTTCCTCTTTCCGATGCTGCTCAAAGCAGAAACTTCCCACGCGAGACTTTTTTATGACCATAGAGCGAATAGTAGGAGAAGAGGTTGTAGCTCAGTAGTCAGGGCAACACCACCTCCGATCGTCGAGACATTTCAACCTCCTCTTCACCTCATAGCATCCCTTCGCCCACAGCGGCACAAACGCGTACGTGACATTATTATTTATCAGAGAGTTATACACAGAAAGGTTAGTATTGTAGCTGCATAAGCTGCAGTTAACTCAATTAACAAGCACTGTGTCATGCCCGCACAAGGAAACATGAACACGTCTTACTGGAAGAGCCAAGAAACAGCAGGTACGTTTAATATCGATAAACATGTATGAAAAAAATGTATGACTACACAAGATTTGTCACACTGCGTAGCACGGGTAAATGACAGCAAGCGCGCGCGCGCTTTCTTCACGCCATAAACGCAAGAATGAAATGGTAAAATTTATATCAATAACTGAAGCGCTTCACGAAAGCCTCGCTTCACTTTGATTCCAACGTGATTGTTGCATCACGATAATTCCTTTTTTTTTATTTCGCGGGTGTTTTCGCCTCGATCCTCCACAGCCAACACTTCTACTTGAGTAAGCCCACCCAACGCGTCAAGCATTACATCAAAGCTCGTCGAAACCGCCAACACCAGATTGCCTGAAGTATGCGCCCACGCCCTGGCGGTTATCACAAGCGTGTGGCCCCGCAAGTGCTGATGCTTCGAGAAATTTTCATGGAGTTCCGCGAGTCCTTCCTTAACTATTTTGCTGGCCACCACTGGGCCACGATTGCCACTAATTATCTGACGCAACGCTGCGCAATAAAGGCCTTCAGCAAGGAACTGTCACTGACAATGTCCACCAGTGGCGCAGCCAGAAATTTCGTTCGGGAGGGGTGGGGGCTCACGTGGCAGCTCGGCCTTCTCCTCACAGAGTTTGTCGAGGGATCAAATACGCGAATAATAACTGCATCGTCATCGCCTACGTACCTAGGCAATAATAAATAATAATCTACGTACCAAGACTTTCCGAATAAATCTGGATACGTAAGCAAAAGTCACGGTATATAGTTCGGCAAACAAGGCAAATAAACACAGATCACACAATTCTAAGGCACACCCCCTCCATCCTTCCCTCCACTCCCCCCGATGAATCACGCGTGACGGAAGACGGCACGCTTCCACCCGCTTTTCTCCACTGGCTCTTGCGTACACAAGATTGAGCCACCATTGACGGCTCACCCATCCACCGCCCCACGCCTACATTTTCACTTGCACATACAGCATGCAGCGCACTGCGGCAATGTTATAGTCCCTGTACTTTATGCGGAACATGACGGCAATGGCAGGCATGCGTCTGGAGTGTTCATATAAATGCTATGTCACTAATACATTAAGGGTATCTGGCAACTGAAGAGTCCTGTGGCCCATTACGTTCGGCAAAAGCAGAAGTAACAAAATCGAACTTTCATCACGCGGCAATTCTCTACGCCTATAATCTTCCCCTTCCCCTAGTTGGGCGGGAGCACCGAAATGAAAAAATATGCAAGGAAAAACATGTTAGCCACAATGGAATGCCTATTTTGGGCAACTAATGTGGCTAGCGAAGGAAAATTGAAGAAGACGTGAGAGACTGGGGCCACAGGGAACTACGCGCATACTGCTCAGTATCCTACACCGGCGAGACAAAAGACCTTCCGGAGAGGTCGCGATGAAATCGAAGTGAAGGTGATGCTCTAAACCGAACGCGTTGCCATCCATCGAGTCCCCTCAGTGATGGCAGTGAGCAACCATTGTTTCTTTTCTCGTCTGCTAACCAGAAAGCGTCCGAAACTCGGCCAGACCAAACTCCACTCTGCCAGAGAAAAACGAACGCGCACCGAGGTGCACCGCGCGGTGGTCGAGGCAACACGAGACATGCGCATGCGCTCTGGCTGGCTCTGGCAGCCCGCGGGTAGCGAGAACAAGAAAATTGAAGAGGTTCAATGTGTCCTCGCGAATATAAGCCAAAGTTGAAAAAATAAATAAGAACGTAATTACCTTTCCTGGTTTTAGTGTCTTGACATGGATGCTTTGGTGGAGGTGAAAAAAGTATGATATCCTTTTCTGTGACATGACACAAATGAACCACCACAGCGCTTCATCTCATCAGACCTCGCTGTGGGCTTTGTCAACTTGTCTGATGGTGTGTTGATTTGGCTTCTCTCGTTGTATGGTTCAATGTACGACTTTAGAAAATCAATGCACCTTTGGCGTAAAATGTTTATAAGAACATTTAACCTTCAACGTTCCTTAATAGAAAATCTAGAGCATCACTTCAGTAAGGTCAATGCACTTTTCGCATCATAAGTTTATGAGAACGTTGTACCCATAAACTTTCGGAACTGAAATCCATGCGCTCCCTAGATTTCGCGGCTTCCACAAGATGCCCCCACGAGCCCACTCGCCGTCAAAGTGTCCATGAGACCATGCTCGGACGGGTCTCCTTGCATTATTTGACAGCAGGTGCAGGGCATTGCCATGAAATCCAGCCCGAGTTCTCAATGTTCGCGCCGAAATGTATTTTCGAGCGTAAAAAAGACATTCTAGAAAAAATCCAGAATGATTTCCAGCGCCGAGGGCCGTTTTGGTAAGCGGTGCATGACAGCACAAAGAAATTTCGGGGGGCTACAGCCCCCATGGCTACGCACCCACGTATGTACGCATCCACTTCCTTATCCTTCCTTATCGTGCAGCAGCAACGCTCATAACCGACAGTGCGACACCTCTTGTCACTAAGGAGAACAACATCTTTTCATGCTTAGTGGAAGGGACAATCGATTGAGGCTTGCTCTTTGAAGGTTTACTTATAGATGTACCAAACGAGTTTGACACAATTTACTAAATCATTTCACTTAACGTACATTTCATACCTTAGCTGCTTGTGTCCCTGGCGGCTTGAATGCGATGTCTTTGCTCAGTGCACACGCAACACCGCCAAAAAAGAAGGTCCATGTTTCTCCTCTTCCTCTCATAGCCTTCACAACTATAACCACTCCAGTAATGCTTTTTCATATTATTCATAAAGACACTTATCGCTCCTTGTCAAATTATAAAAACATCATTGCAATCAAAATAACACCCTATGGACCATGAAAGTCGATTGGTGGCCGGGTCTACACCTTCCACATTTATCAGGGAGAGCTAATCACTCTCCAGCTTTGTTTATTTCGGAGCAAAAAATGTTAATTCTTACTTGAGCTAGTTGTGTCTCGAATATCTGTTTCTTTCTATTGCTGCATGCCACTTGAAAAGGAAGATTATCACCGTTCATTGCCACGGGTATTGAGCAGTGGACTTATCCTGCAGTTTAGGAGTCGATGGATGGATGGATGGATGAAAAACTTTAATAAGGTCCTGAGGTACGCGACTCAGCGCGCTGCGGGCCGCTCCCACGTTGGGACAGTCAGGCCTTGCCTGACCGCTGCATCGTGGGCCCTCTGACAATGTCATCATTTTTTTGGAGTATGTAGGTGAATGGTATAATTATGCATGGATAACCAATTTCCGAGGGTGATTATGCGAATAAAATAAAGACAAAAGCCTGTAGCTCCACTACGGAGCATTTTAAGTGTCCCATTTTTTCTTAAATTATGCTGTCTCATTCATCTGAAGGCCGCGGAAATCAAGAGAAACACTTTTCGCGTGCAGGCGTTAAAGTTCTTCATTGCGTTTAGCAACCCAGCGGCAGAAAACAATCCGTCAGTGCAAGTTTCAAATCGTTTTGATTCACCAGCTCATTTTCCCTTCTGTTTTGGCTTCAGAGTGGTAGCATCAAAAAAAGCAATTTGGTTACTCGTTGTAGTCCAAAAGGCCGGATATTTCAATTATGCTAATCATACTAAAGCCGGTAATCCTTCCTCGTTACCGATTTGCTGAAACTGTTGTAATTTGTGTTTTATTATGTTTAGTTTCTAAAGAAAGCCCC